>NW_028324308.1:12937500-13002500 GCF_058129835.1 Hydra viridissima | reverse complement strand
TCAAGAATATGGTTACTTACAACTCAAAACAAAAATCATTACTGTTTAATTTTTTTGCGATTGTAGATAACAAATTGTATTCATTTAATGATACATTTATGGATAACATGTAATAGATTTCATGGAGATTAAAATGAAAAAGCACACGAGTAGAAAATAATAAAATTTTTTTTTTTTTTTAAAGTATAATCAAAACATTTTCAGAAGATGAGCTAAGTACTCATGAGCAAGTTTCTGGTAAGCTTTGGCAAAAAATATCAAGGTCTAAAAAAAAGAAAAAAGATTTTTTGGAACAATCTGCTATTAATTTCGTTTTCAAGCTTTTATCTTTTAAATCCTTGGTCATCCTACATATTACATTTATTTAAGGGGAATGATGCATATAGTTTTATTGAGTAATAAAGTAGCTTTTTTAATACTACTAATAACAATTCATGCTTAGTATGTATGATTTTGCTCAATTGGGCAAATATGGGTTTAGAGGTTTAAAAATCGCTAGCCTTAAATCGCTGAATGGAAAATGGGCTTTAGAAAAAAAAATTTGATGCTGTAAAAAAAAGTTTTAAAGTGTAATTTATAGTTTCAAATTTACGTTATTGCATACTTCTTTACTTTCTTTTTTATGAGGCTTTAAATTTATAAAAAGTTTGCAGACTGGAAAACTTGATTTCCTGCCTTTTTTTTCTTCATACAAACTACTGTTATTCCACGCATGATTATTCTACGACCAGTAAGCGATGTTTGAGTATTGGTCACACTTCTTTTTCTATATTTGATATTTAAAATATATATATATCTTTAGGTATACAAGTACATTAACAAACATCACAACCATTGCATGAAGAGTGCTTCTTTCGAAAAAATTAGAAAAATAAATTAAAAGGTAATAAATAACTATAAAAATTTTGGCATTATTCTTTTAACTATAAATATTTTATTTAAGTTTTGAATTTAAAAAGCTATAAGCCGCATTTATTATGGTCTGCCTACGTACCTGTGCCTTATAAAAACATATATATATATATATATATATATATATATATATATATATATATATATATATATATATATATATATATATATATATATATATATATATATATATATATATATATATATATATATATATATATATATATATATATATATATATATATATATATAGCTATAAATACAGTTTGTTGTTAATTATTTATTTGTTCATATTTTGTAAGAGTTGGTGACAAATATAATTGTAGTGAAAAGTTGCTTTTGAAAAACTTGTTTACAAAAATATAAAATGTATATCCAGTGTTTAAAATAGCATCTACTACCATAGCATACCACACCATTACATACCAAAAGCCCATAAGTAATATAAAAATTAGCTCATTCTTTTGTTAGCTCATTCAAAATGAGTTCTTGAGTTGTTTGAGGACAAATGACTGGTTTGTTTCAGCTAAATTTGCTGTATTTTAATGGAAGGTTTTATTATACAAAAAAGTTTTAAAGGATAAAATCAGAAAGCTCAATTAGATTCATACATTCTAACAGACTTCTATTTTTGTCATATATAGGAAACCAATTCAAATATAATCAAGCTTTAATCGCAATTATATCAGGTGTATAAATTGATGAGTTACTTAGAATTATGAATCAGATCTATTAAAATTAGTAATCAATGGCTTGATAAATCCAATACTAACTGTATAAATAATTGAAGATGGCATTTTCAACTGCTAGCGCATAGTTTGCACAAAATCTCAATAAGTTTTAACTGAGATTTTATGTGTTGCAATATTCTCAATGTTATAGCACACATAAAAATTTGTTTTGTCCTACACATTAATCTAACTCTAATAACACTTTTTTGATTTTATGTTTTCTTGTTTTTTATTTTAAAAAAATAATTAAAAATATTTTGTTGTCAATAAACTTTGCTATCAGAGATTTTGTTTTTTCATTTCATTTAGGTTTTTTAACATTTTAGATAAAAAAACTTGAAATGCTTAAAAGATTTTTTTAAAGCTCTTTTCTAGGTTTTCAGATGAATGTTAAAGAGATTGTGAGGGCAAAGAGACATTAACCTTTTAATGTAGTGCTTAAAAATTGTAAAAAAAGAAAAAAAAAAAAGAAAATGAAAAAAGAGATTGATGGTTTTTAAGTAGAGAGCATTACAAGATCCAGATTTCGAATGCCTCAAATTTCTATGAAAATAAACCTTAATACAAGTATAAGCTTTGTAAAATTCATGTCTATGAAACCAATTAATGTAAATATTTAATGGTGCTCAGAAAAATCCATAAAACAGTGTGTATATAAAAGATGTGAAGTCAAAGATATTTGGTAGATATAAATCAATATAAAGTTTAATATTTAGTTAAATAGAATATACTCCTTATATAATAGTTAAGTATTTTAGTTATTTTTGTGTTTAATCTTATTTTGATTTTAGAAAAAATGTCCAGTTTAACATTTGGTCCAAAGTGGTAAGTATCCTTACTTTCCAATAAAATAATATTCAATATCAATAAATATATATCCTCTGACTTAAAACAAGTATACTTATTTTTTATATGTAAATACAATTTTATATATCTTAATGAACTGTTGCTTTTAAGGGTACGTGATCTTTCCAGTGGTGATAATAATGCAGCTGCTCCCCCTAACACACCACCTCCTCGCAAGTATAAATTGGCTGAGTTTCGTTATGGACGTGAAGAAATGCTTGCATTGCTTAGTGATAATTATGACTTTCCGCTAGGTCTTAAAGAATTTGAAGATATAATAAATAAACGACCTGTTCAACCATTGGCTTTTGTTCCTGTTTCAGAGGAAGAAGAGGTTATTTTAGTTTGTCTTTTACTTAAATTAAAAAGGTTTTTTTAAAAATAGATTGTGTTTAGAAAAGGTACAGATTTTCCTAAAAAAGATTTAAATCAGCACAATTTTAGGTACCATTGTTATACAATCACTTTGGTTTTCTTTTCTTAAGTTAGTACAGATAAAATTTTTTTCTTATTAGTTAACATAATATTTTTAAGCGATGTCATATGGGCGGTGTAAACAGTGCACTTGTACTAAAACTGACTGGAAGAGGTGCGCCTGTATTGAGGGGTCGAGGTGCAGTAAGAGGTCGAGGTATAACAAACTTTGAGCTTTTCAATATAGTTACCTATAGATGTTTATCTTTTTAATTTTAAAATTTTTTTTGTATACTTTTGTAAAATCTTATAGGTGTTTAAAACAATTGATATTGTACCAATTTTTGCCATGAAAATAGTTAAGACTTTTCATGTAAATTTAAAGTAGAGGTGCCGTAGCAATTGCTGATTGGTCTGGAATAGAATGTGGTTTGTACACATCTAACATCATGTTCACATGTGTACATCTAACATGTGAATTCACATCTAACATGTGAATTCACCTACACATATAACATCTAAAATAAGACCACATAAAATTATGCAAGGGATTTAGGGCTATTATAGGATATTTGAATACCAGTATTTTAGTAATCAGCTAAACTGTTAGGCTGATTATTATAGTTAATAAAAAGACTGGTGTCCAAAAAATTCATATATAAATTTAAATCAAATATCCCAAAGAAGTAGCTAACTGTTGATAGAGAGAACATATTTGTCAATAATGGTATTAAATTAATTGTAAAGAATTAAATCCCATTTTAAGAAGTACATACTTGTTCAAATTTCTAGTGTAGAAACTTACAAGGGGTCTATATGGAGAATTAAACTGTTCATGTGATGTCAATTTTAGTTTCAGTTAAAAACACAAAAAACTAAAGCCACTAAAACCTTCCTTAGGTTGGTTAAGCTACAAAAAAGGTTTGTTTTTAGTTTTTTGCTCTTAAATGACCTAATCAATGCTAAACTGTCTTAACTGAAGTTTCTTTTGTTGAAGATCACTCAAGAAAAATACCTATTACATAGTAATTCAGCTATTTAATTTAAATTTGAAAACTCTCAATCTGATTATAGATTGAGAATTCGCAAATTTAAATTAAGTTAAAGATTGTGAATATTTGGAAAAGCAGCCGTGTCAAAAAAACTGATTCTCTTAAAGAAAAAGGAAATACATGCCTCTTTAAAAAGGAAATCAATTTTGGACTTTTGAAGTTCTTCAGTCTTAAATAATGTATTTCAGTTGGAGTAGCAAGATTCAATTTGCATTTGTGCTATACTCCAAAATGCATCAATTTAAGTAAATCTGGATTATTATGACTTAGTTGATATGGTTGTTTGTGATAAACTTCTATTATAAATTTCAGAGACTCAAACCAGTTTAAAAAATCATCTTTAAGTAAATTGTGTGGCTCTTCTGATGTTGAAAAATAAAAAACTATTTCATACATTAAATTAAGTTTCATTATAAATTTCTATTTATTATATTAGATTTCTCTAAATTTTGTATTGGGCTGTCCATATTTGTTAAAATTTTTCAAGTCAAAGACAGTTTAAAACATAGTGTTTAATTATTTTCGTGATAGGTGTGCAAGTCAGTACAAGTTGGAAGAACTTTATAAATCTTTTCACACATTGAAGATTTTGGAGTAACTGGTAACTGGTGATGCTATGTGATTGTAAATCTAGAACAATTAAAAAATTGGTTGCTACAGCTAGCTTAAAAAAACCAACAAACATCCAGATATTAACAGCTTAAACAATCTTTGACTTCTGTCAAAATAAAATATTGGGTATAACTAGCTTATTCATCTCACAGTTAAATGTGGATTAGTTTAGAAAAAAAAAAGACTGTCATTGGGGAGTTAAAATTAGACCAAGTACAATGCAAATCTGCACTTTCAAAAGTTCTTGTAGAAATGTAAAAAGAAAAATTTAGTTTGTTGTAACAATTGGTTGATATGTGAAATTTAAGACCTAAAATGTTTGATCTGAAACCAAATCTTGAAAATTTAACTCTGAAAAACCCACCTGTTACTGAGAGAGATGACTATTATACTTATTGTTTAAATATTTTTACTGTAATTAATAATTCTATAGAAAATTTTATTTAGATAATTAATTTTGTATTAAGGCTTGGTTGAGTAATTGTCATACAAACCAGAAAATATTCTTCATTTCAGCAGAAAATATGTCTTGAAATCCTAATGACTAAAATACTTAATGACTGCTTTTAGAAGATGCTGTTTAAACTAGTTATGGTTAGGAACAAAACATATTTTCCCCATGACTTTGGATCCCAACAAGGAAATTGGCTAATTTAAAAAACTTTAAGTAACTACTATTGAATATGATTTATAAAGTTTTTTTAATTCAGAGCCCTTAATTCTTTTTCAATGATGACAGACCTATATCTAGTATGTTCATCTAAATTTTGAAAGTTCCACCATTCCAATATTTTGGTGAGAATTTTCACTATTGCTAGTTTTCTTTCACATACTACAGGCTTTTTATTGGTTTGATTTTCCTGCATCAGCTTTATCTGTCAAGGTGATCTTTGAAAAAAAAAATTTTTTTTTAGTAGTTTACAATGGACTACAGTAACTTAAATGATTGAAGACTATTGCTTGTCAGTTTCTGCTCCTTCACATACTTCCAGATCTGGTTGCAATTCCAAAAAGAAACTTGAACTCATTCATTAATTGCTAATGACACTATCCTAGAATTCAATGTATAGATAAGTAATTTGATAATGAATATATTTCTGGGAATTGCAGCCATCATGAAGTTACAGCATAGTCCATTAACAGATACAAAAAATATTTTTTCAGCTTTCAACTTGATGAAATACTGTTTGACTGAACAGTATAAAAATTATGTAAATAATAAAGTGGCAAGATTTTTAATTATAGATCTAAAAATAAATTTAAAAAACAAAAATAATAATTACTAAATATTATTTTAAAAAATGTTTCTAATGGTTTATTAAAAGATGGCTTACATCCTTAAAATCAGAATTTTTATTTTATTTTTTCAATTTAAAGATTTGTATTTTGTATCACAGAAGCATTACCATGCTGGATTTTCCTATGAAGGTTATTTCAAAGTATGTAGAATAGTAAAGTATTTCAGTTTAAAAATGTAGAAAATAGGTAAGTTCAAAGTAAGTAAGTTTCTAGATGTCTCAATTTTACCTAAATACAATCTTTTTGCATGTAGGTAAATTGATTGATTTATCTTAAAACACTGATATAGAAGTTGGTTATTGAAAATGTTGCAACTAAACTACCAAAAAAAAGGGTGATACTAGAAAAAAGTGGTAGCCTGGGGTTGAGTGTCCATACAAAAATGTTTTTAGCATGATGTAAAGCTTCTGTACCAAAAATTATTGATCAAAATAGCTGGTATTAAAACATTCCACGTGGATTTTATATGGCCTCAACTTTCATTTAGGATCTTTAATTTACAACATGTTTTGTCAGTGTAGAAAGACTTTTACTTTTTGTCTGATATTTATGGAAAGAGGTATTTGCTTCCACATCATAAACGTTTTCTAATAGGGCAGAGTATCCAGCAATTATGCTTTTTGTACTCATTGTTTATTACAAGCACTGCCAATATTTTTAAAGACATTTTGATTCTTCAGCTACTTGTATTTGAGATTATGAAGTTGGGGAGTAATTATCAATAGAAAAATAAAATCTTAAAAACTGAATTTTATTTGTTCAGAAAAGCTTTTTCACAGCAGATTTATTCAATGCAATTTAGAGATAAAATGAAGCTCTGACAGTTTTTTCTTAAATTTTTTTAAACTTTTAATCATGTAAACTGTCATGTGAGATATTTTAACTTTCTTTCTAGGTCGTGGGCGTGCTGCAGATTATCCTCTGCACAGATCTTCATCTACTTCTGAGGATAGCTCTTACTCACAGAAACCTTGGCCTGAAATGTAAATTTTTAAAAATGTTTGTCATAGTGGGCCAAATCTTGACCAACTCTTTTTTAGGACAAATACCTTAAAAAGTAATCTTTTTCATTATTTTTAATAGTATCAGCTCTCAAACACTCAGCAGTTTTTATCATACTCAATATTAATTGGTTCCAGTAATTCAATCATCTTAAACCATATAAAGTGAAAAAACCTAAATTTAAGGGAAAAATGGTTATTGTGTAAATGGAACAATTACTATGATTAGTGGTACTGGAAAACTTACAGTAATTGGTCAAATAATATATTTTCCTCTGGATGACCTTAATTATGATTTGGTGCCTTCACTTCAAACTCTAACTCAGAATCAGCAAAAAGTAAGTTAGTACGTTAAGGTTTAAGACAATCTAATTGGCATAAAGAATTATTTTTCTGTTTTTAAAATCTGCAAAAAGGTAAAATGTCAAAAAAAGTAAATTAAAAAAAAACTAAATTTCTCTTGCTTAGAAAATGTCTAGATGGTGATTAGCAATTAAAATACATTTTACATAGTATAACCGCTGACAGCATTTTCTTACAACCAACAATGTTATTTAAAACAAAACATCCATGATTAATTCTTTTTTCAAATTTGACATAAAGTGCTACTATTTACAGCTAATAAAGTAAAGCATGTTAATCAGGTCAATCATTAAGTATAAATAGGCAATTATCTACTAGAAGTTTTTGTTTCTTATAATGACATCTAGGCCAATGTTTTTAGCTAAATATAGCTAACTACCAATATGATGTAAAAATTATCTTTTGTTGACAGTAGAAGAAATAGTATGCAAACACCTGTGTTAAAAAGTACTTTAAAACAAAAATTGCATCAGGTCAAAGAGATTAATAATAATGCTTTAAAAATGTCTTCATTACAAAAATAGTTTGAAAAAATTTAATTTTTAGTCAGCAAAGAGGAGGTTATCATCGTCCAGTTGGGAGAGGGGAAAGTTTTGATGGTTTACCTGGTAAATTTTATGTTCTAATATTTTTGCTATTTTCTAAAAAATCCTTTTTTGAGAACAATCTGAAATAATATCAAATAAGAAATACCCTATATTTTTACTGGTGCTGTTTCTTTTAAGTCAATTGCTGCTTTAAAATTTCTTTTAATAGCTCGAGTAGGTTATGAGCCTACTCGTTCTCGAATATCTGGTGATGGAACACAACCATCACCTCGTTCAGGTGAATATTGGCGTTCCAATAGTACTGAAGCACCAGCATCAGTTGAAGATCCTGGCTTCCCTAGTCAAGAAAATGGTAGTGACGGATGGCGACAAAGTGGAACTAAACTACCTGTCACTAAACCAATTGTTAACAAAAAGGGTTTTGCAGGTATTTTTAAAGTTTCTATCCTTTGTAATTAATCAGTATCTGTCAAATATAAATTTTATTGGTAAAATTTTATTAACTGAACAACTTACATGTTACAGAAAGATAGCAATTAATACTTCCACTCGCATTATTAATTGATTATTACAATAATTCACTTTTTCAAATTGTGTATGTGCTTGTATGCACATAGATATTTTTGGTAACAAATTTTAAAATTTAAAGCTAATTAAACACAAATAAAATATGAAATAAAAAATAAAAAAATATTGTTAGTGAAGAGTGTTAACCTTTTAATAATTCCATATAATGTTACAGGAAATATTAAAAACTTGTAAAATAGAGTTTTGAAATTCTATATTTTTTTTGCTTTTAACTGATTAATATTTGAAATATGCTTGGTTTGGTAATAAAAACTAAAAGTTGTATTTAATTTATCATTACATTTTGTCAAAAATTGTAATTACAAGTTATTATTCAAAAAGAAACTAGCTGAATCCACGAAATTATAAGGTATTTTATGCTAGCAATTACTAAGAAAATAAAATTATGATATCTTTTAGTTTGATATTTGATTAAAAAACAAATGAATAAAATAGAATTAAAAAAGTTGTGTACTAAAACTATAATGTATACAAAAATAGAAGTAAAAATTTTTAGCTTATTATTGGTGTAGAATATTGTCATTATGAAATCTGAAATCTACTGGCAAGATGTTTTTTAATACTTATAAATAATTGTACTTTTGTTTGGTAACTGGGAGCCTATCTATTAGTAAGTTTCCTAACAAATCAAATGGCTGTGTAATCACGATCAATTTTGTTTGTAGCAAGTTATTTTCAAATCTAAGTTTAAAGAAAGTTTCTCCTTCCAGAACATACTGCAGAGTTCTTATGATGGTTACTTTACTATCTCCTAGGACACATCCAGGATGGATATTTTTGTATACCATTTGTATGTCATCAAATTTTTTGAAAAAAGTGTGCTACAAATATCTTATGTCATATGTATTTGGTATTTTTCTTGCAGATTTAGATATTGTAATGTACTCAGCGAGTGGATTTATCACTTTATGATGCTATCAGCTTTCCTACTTCTAACTAATTTTAATGTCCCAAATATTTCTTTCATACGTTCCCCTTCTAAATATTTTTGTTCTTTAGCTATGATATTGATTGTAGAAACATTTAGAAATGTATTAACTATAATTGTATAGCATTTCTGATACATATATACACCTGTCTGAGTAGACAACTATCTTTCTATCCACTGTGGTTTCTATCCTATCTTGTATGAAATTTTTGTGAAATGTTCTTCAAATGGAGGCAAATTCCTAATTCCACAATATATCAGTTGTCAGCATCACATTCTGGACAGGATTCTCTCTCTGCTAAATGACAAAAAACTTGGTGGTAGCATAACTAGGGTTGGAAAATAAAAAAAACAGCCTGAAAAAAAAAACATTGTTTTATTTAATTTTTCAATTAATTTGTAATATTTACATGTTTTATCCATAAAATATGCCATATTTTTTCAATATAAAATTTGTATCAGATGTAAATCACAGTTTGTTTTTTTTTATTTATTTATTGTATAGTGTCTTTACATGCAGCATGTAGCTCATATACTATAAGGAATATTTCATTTGGAGCTATTTTGATTTTCTATATAATGTTAAAATCAGTATTATTTTCTTCAAATTAGAAATGTGTAGAAATGTAAGAAAAAGAAGATAAAATTGAAAATTTGTTTAATTTCAAGTATATATTTATGTTTTCAAAATCAATCTAGAGTCAATGCGTAATGAAATATCAGCCTACTTATAGTTAAAAAATACATTTCATTGATAAAAACACAAAAAATGTAACTTTTTTTTTTTCCATAAAAAAAGCATGATTTGAAAAAATGTTATTTTTCACAATCCTAAGCATGACGTCTCTAAACATTCAATATTTAAGTATCTCAATTGATGAAAAAATAAAAGGAATTGATGGCACAGTTTGTGAATGAAACAGAAATCTTTGATAAATCAGGCTGGAGAGTTGAAAATATTTGTATCATTTAACATAGGTCTTTTTCTGTTAATTTACTTTTAAAAAATTCATAACATAGCAATTGAAGATGGAATTCCAGACCTATTCTTGCTATCTTCAGATTAATTCTTATGACTAGTAAGCTGGAATACCTGGTGCAATGCGCTGGTTTTTCCAGCTATTAGAGATAAAACTTTACTGTATTAATCAGAAATGCATTCATAGCTATGTGGTTTAGTTCCCAAAAACATGACTACATAGCTAATCATAGCTAATGTAGTCATGTTTTTGGGAACTAAACCACACTTTAGGTAATGAAGAGAAGATTATTGCAATTTATCAATACTTTTTTGCAACAAAAACATTGATAAATCGCAATAATCTTCTCTTCAAACAAAAACTTGTCTTTACAAACTTTCTTGTTCATTTATACCATACTTTTCCAAAAATATCCCTCAAAAATCTTCATAAAAAGCCGCTACCACATATTTACAATTTTTTAATTTTCACTGGTAAAAACTGTAAAAAAATTATTAGCTCCGTAATCACTTCCTGTCTGGGGGCATGGATTGGTCAGGGGGGGCTTAAACTTGGTTCCAGCTATAAGCACTCTGAACATGGAGTCTGGGTGGTCCAAACCTGGCCTAAAACCTTCCCTGGCAAAAAATAAACCTGTGTGCAAAATTTTTTGAGGATTGGATCAAAACTGTGGGTTTGTATATAGAGAACACATATACACACATATATAAATTCAAACTTTGAGCTTTATATATTAGATACAAGGAAGATTTTTGTGGAGGTATACAGATTCATTTCATATGGGCAGATTATTTGTCTACTAATCAAATTTTCAATAAAAATGACTAATCAGATATATTGAAGGCTAAAAGTATTGCATTCATTGGAGATCTACTGGAAGCAGGAGCCATCCATACTCAACACACCAAGAAGTAATCAGTGCACAGAATATGCTATCAAGTGAAGTAGGAACTGTAAATAAAGATAAACTGCACCTGCATATTCTTCTATAATAAGTAATGGTGTACAAAAATATCTTCAGTCAAGTCATCAGCTTAAATACTGTAATTGTCAAATACATATGTGTGTATGTATGTGTATATATATGTATATATATATATATATATATATATATATATATATATATATATATATATATATATATATATATATATATATATATATATATATATATATATATATATATATTCTACATAAATTTCAAAATAGGCAAAGGGAGGTTCTTGCCTAAATGCAAATAACATAAGATCACAGCAAAACCTAAAGCTAATAATTTCAAACCTAAAAAACATTAAGCTCTGGTACGAGGTTTAAGATACATACATACATACATACATACATACATACATACATACATACATACATACATACATACATACATACATACATACATACATACATACATACATACATACATACATACATACATACATACATATATATATTAATGACTATTAATACATAGTGTTGGGTACCTTTAAAATTGCCTTTTTTTGTCTTGACTACTATGAACACAAAGTAGGGTTGTGTGTTAAAAATATGAAAGTCAGCCAAAGTGAATTTACTCCTCTATATATGGAAGCAAATGTAACAACAAAAAACATCAAGAGTAGTTAGTCCTGTAAGTCTGTACCAATAGAAGACTGAGTAATTACTAAAAAGTGTGTTCTAATTTCTGGAGTAGTCAAGAATGAAGTAAAGAAAAGTTATGGAATTTGGTGATTAACAGAAGTATTAGAAGAAGCCTGACCAAAGTAAATTTGATGGGTTTTTTGCTGAGTTTTCTAAAAACATTTTAAAGGAAGAATTGATTTTTTCATAGAATATCAAGTATTAATGAACTATCCTTCTAGAGTGATATATCTGGACCAATTAATCTACACTCAGTTGATTTGACTCTAATGAAAAATGTCACATATGACCCTTACCTCAACATATACTATAAAAATGGTAAAACACTGGAGGAAAGATTATGTACAGTGTACACCCATTTGTTAAAATGTACACCAAAATGAATCAACATGTATGATGCTTTTTACATATGATAATATGCTTCTTGTATGGACAATCATGTGCAGCAATGATTGGTTCACCCCTAGTGAAGCTATATCTGAAAAATAAATTATTGCTTTGGTTTTTCCAGCATCAAGTCTAGATCTCAAAATGAACAAATAGGGAACCAAAAAACTTAAACAAGTCATGAAAGTATGATTTATAAATATTAGTGTTGTATTTAGTATTTAAAATTTTTCTATTTATATGGCTGTATATGTTAATTATAATTCCATACAACATTTGGTATCAACCAGCTATGTTGTAAATTTACTTTAAATTAAGTGAAAATAACATTAAAGAATTTTTTAAAAATTTCAAATGTGATGCAGTACTTAATCATTTTTTATTTTTCCAACTTTTTACCTAGCTTAAAGTGTAAAATTGAATTTGTGCTTGTTGTAGGATCAACTTAAATTTAGTATTTTGTTTATCAGATAATGCTCGTAACTGGCGGGATGTGAAAGAACAACAGCAGCAAACAAACTCAGAACAAAGTCCACATACTAATTCAAAAACTTGGACAAGGTCTTCAAGTCAGGAAAAAGAAGGCAATTCAAACCTGCCTGAATGGTGTAATGATGATAGTTTGGATGATGCTGTTCAAGGAAGCTTTGATTCTTCAGGACAGTATCGCTCATTTAAAGAGGTCTTAATTTTATTATCTTTTTTTTTGCAAAAATAAATCCTAATTTTTTGCTTAAGAACAATTTTAACATTAAATATATAGATAGTGATATTAACATTAAATATATGGATAGAATATTAACATTAAGTATATGGATAGTAATATTAACATTAAATATATGGATAGTAATATTATCAATTTTTTTAGCTAACTAAAGAAAGCTGTAATGCCACTGTAAAGAAAATCTGCGCTTTATGATTGTTAACTTTTTAAATTTAGTTAAAATTTAAACCTAAAAAAGTTTTATAACAGGGTGTTAGCCAGGAACTACATACAAAATAATCTTTCCAAATTCAAAGTATGGCCACTTTATCATTATTATTTTTTTCAATATAGTTTTATTGCTCACTTCTCAAAGTAATTCTTCCAATTGTTTACAAAATGAAGTAAAAAATCTCCAATGTCTTAAAATTGGTCTATGATTTGGTATTTTATCTAATCATACAGTAATGTTTATGATAAACAGCAAATACAAATGATCAGCATATTGTTGTTTATAAACTGTTTTGTATTCTTTAAACATTTTAGTGATTTGTTCATCAAACACTGTATAGCTTGTTTTTTTTTTTTTGTTGATGCAAATCAGTTGTGATACTAATTTTATCACAATAAACCATGAATCATGTTACATTTTTTTTCTTGTTACATTTTTCAATTGAGCTAGGGTTTGGATTAGTTAAATCTTTGTAAAAAAAAATAAATAGTAAAGATGAGATCTTAGTCACCTTTATGAGTTATTGATAAAATCTTTGTTGTTTTTCATGTTAAAAATGCAGCAGCAGCATTCCTGTTGTAGATGATTATGATGGTAAATTTTGCTTTGATGGTTTCTTTAAGATTTCAAACTTTTTTATGATTTTTATCACTTATCTTTCATGTTTATTTATTTTAAGATAGAAATAGGATATTGGTTTCTAAAAAGTAACATTTTAGCATAAGATTTGTTGACAAATGTTAATAAATTTTTCACAAAAATATTCCTGCAATTCTTTATAGTCTATTCCATAGAAGAGACTGAAATTGAATATGTTTGATAATAAACTTAGGTACTACAGTATTAACAGTGTTATTTTAAGCACTATCATTGTTTTTTATTTAAAATAAATTATATAATAATATGCTTTATTGCAGTTTAAATAAGTTTTTTCTGTTCTGGTTGAAGGAAGTTTCTTCTGTTCTGGTTTAAATAAGTTTCTTCTGTTCTGTTTGTTCTCAAAAAGTTTTTATTTTTGTTTGTTTTTGGTTGGTTTTTGAAAGTTGAGTCCAAACCTCTATAAAACCAATGAATCTATACAAGATTCCCACTGGATAAGAAAAACCTGAAATCCCACTGGAGATTTCTTGGTTTAATATCATTTTGTAAATTAGACAGGTTTTCCTGAGCCCACTGGATCTAGAAAACCTTTTTAATTTATAAAATAATATTGAACCAAGAAATATTTGCTGCCACCTCTTTTTTAGAAGTTTTTATTTTACAATATTTTGTTCTGACTAAAACTTAAAGTTAAAAGAGATAATCATTTTGAGGTCACTTAAAATGCTTATAATAATAAATAATGTTCTTTTTAATAAAACATTTATTTATGCAGCTTGTTAGTATTTAGTGTTAGAAATTAATCAACTTGATCAACTTTTGTGATGGTATTGAGGTTCAAAGGGTAATGAATCAAGTGTAGCCGAGACACTGCAAAAGGTTCCCCATTTTCAATGGAAAGTAAATTTAAATCTAACTTTACCAAAGCATGGTGAATGTTCTTAAATAACTTTTCATGATTATTTTGATTCTGTTGCTTGCATTTATATGTATACTAACAATTTGATTGTAATTCAAAATACGCTATTTTTTAGGGTATTAAAAGAGGAAGAAAAAGCAAAAATCATTGTTTGTTTTGTAAACGATGATTTTTGCTTTTTCTTCCTCTTTTAATACCCTTCAATTGTAATAGTTAAATAAAAGAATTTCCATATTGAACAAATAAATCAAAATTTTAACCAAATTTCAATCAACTCTAATTGAATGATCAAAACAAACTGATGGAAAAATGGAAAATTTCCCTTCATATATACCAATTTTAAATTTTTATGATCAGTTTTACAAATCCATTCCATGTAAAATTTACAATAACTACTTGGAACTATGGAAAATTCAGTGTTGTTCAAGCAAGATTAAAACCAACTACACTTGAATAAAATTGAATGTTAAATACAAGATTTTATACATGATAATTTTATAAAATTGTTGTTCTTTATATACAAAAGATCAGGAAAGTTTGAAAAATTTTCCGATCTTTTTTATATAAAGAACAACAACTTTATAAAAATCTCTTTTAAATAAAGAAATTTTTGCACTATTACTTAATCAGTTGTAAAACATACTTGTATGTGTAGTTTTATTTAAGTTTCAAAAAGAACCTTTCTTTATTTTGGATTTTTACTTCCTTCTTAGGAAAGTACAACTTTATTCAGTGCCTTGAACTAGCTTACTCAAAATTTATTTTTGAAAAAAAAATAGGCTTATAAAAAAAAAAAAATTTTACTTCATCAGCCGAATAATAAGACTAACATAAAAACATACTGTCTCTTTCTGACTTTCCTTTATAGAAAATGTAAAGACCAACATAAGAATATGCTCTCTCTGCTTCCTGTCTTTCTTTTATAGAAAAGAATTGTTTTATTACATACTCTACTTAATAAGTTGTGTTTTTTTTTGTTTTTACATATGTGCAAACCATTTTCTTAGTGAAATTTTAGATATATTTAATGTTAATGATAAGTTTATTTACTATTAACAATAAATATATTTACTATTAATATATCTTACTACCTTAGGCTACTTTAGGTTCCTAAATAATTAACTAATTGTAATGTTCATTAACATAGGTAATTTTATTGTAACAAAGGGAAAAATCCCCAAAAACCTAATCTAATGAGTTTATGAATTTGAATTTAAAAAAAGTTCTAATATTTGTTGTCACTAGTTGTTATTGCTATTAATTTAAAGTAAATACCTCTTTTTTTTAAACTTTTAGCAAGAAAAAGAAGTGTTAGATAATGATACAAGTGTAAGCCTACATTATTAAAAATGTTTTTTATGCATGTTTAAATTAATTTTGTTTTATTTTGGAAAATTTACTCAGAAATATGATCTCAGAAATAAAAATTCAACACTTCATTTTTTTGTCCATAATATAATAACTTTTTTTTTGTCTAATATACCACCTAATATTTCACTTAATATTTCACCTAATATTTCACTTCATATTTCACCTAATATTTCACCTAATATTTCACTTCATTTTTCACCTAATATTTCACTTAATATATCACTTAATATTTCACCTAACATTTCACTTAATATTTCACCTAAATTTCACTTAATATTTCACTTAATATTTCACCTAATATTTCACCTAATATTTCACTTAATATTTCACTTAATATTTCACCTAATATTTCACCTAACATTTCACTTCATTTTTCACCTAATATTTCACTTAATATATCACTTAATATTTCACTTAATAATTCTATTAATATTTCACTTAATATTTCACCTAATATTTCACCTAATTTTTCACCTAAATTTCACTTAATATTTCATTTAATATTTCACCTAATATTTCACCTAATATTTCACCTAAATTTCACTTAATATTTCATTTAATATTTCACCTAATATTTCACCTAATATTTCACCTAATATTTCACTTCATTTTTCACCTAATATTTCACCTAATATATCACTTAATATATCACTTAATATTTCACTTAATATATTACTTCATATTTCACTTAATATTTTTCTTTGTTTCTTTTTAGGAAACTTCTGTTATTCAAGAGAAAATCTCTTTAAAAAATGGTGATAGTAAGTCTTCATCCCCAATAATAGTTTCAAATACTGAAAGTCCAAAAAATGTTCCAATATTAAATGTCTCTGTTGATACTCTTCCCACTAACAAATCCTCTGATCATTCTGAGGTTAATCCAAGTTCATTAAATGTTGATATTGCAATAAAGAACATTTCAAATGAGGTAGGTACCACAAAAGATGTTTCAAATAAAGAAGTTAAAAAAGACGATAAAACAAAGGAATCAATCATTCATAAAGAAGATAAAGTCTCCATGAAAACCGATGAACCCATTCCAAATTTTCACCAGATTAATTTGCCAAGTAGTAAAGAAGATCCTGTTATTCAAGATGCAGATTTTGAATTTAGTTTAGATCATATTAAAGACATGGTTGAAAACCTTGATTATGAATCTGAAGAAGAAGACAAGTTATATCAAGATAATTTTAAAACTCATTCAACAGTAAATGATCCCAGTATAGTTTATGCCAAGAAAGCTGAACCTGGAAAAGCCATCAATGGTTTGCAAGACTGGATTTATCGCGATCCTCAAGGCGAAGTACAAGGTACAAATATTAAAGAAGACAAAAATAAAGAACTGATCTTCTTTTAATTTTATTTAAAATTTTTTTTAAATTTTATTAAATTCTATTAGTTTTTTTTTATAAATTTTAATTTCTTTTATTAAAGATTCAATTTTTTGTTTTAATTACTAGTAAATTTTCTTTAACAAAGGTCCTTTCTCCAATGATGAGATGCTTGAATGGTTTAAAGCAGGTTACTTTACTATGGGGCTTTTAGTAAGAAGAATTTGTGATGAAGCCTTCTTACCTTTGGGTAAATATTTATTATTCAGAATTTTTTCTTTAATGAAATCTTAATCTTGCTTCACCTATTTATTATTTCTATCTTATATATTTAGAGGCTAAACCTAGCCCATTTTTAAATAAAATTTATTTCAAATTTTTTGATTTTTCTACTTATTAATTATAAATTTATAGAGGTTGTTATTATACATGAGGTCTAATAATTATTTTTCTTAGAATATGTCATCAAATTGTGGGGAAGAATTCCATTTACATTAAAAAACCAGCCCCCACCTATAACAGTAAGTATATGGCAATATGAAATAAATAAGAGTCTGACAGACTATATCATTAATGCTTTGTTTTATCAAAAACATAACAGTTTTTTTTTTTTTTTTTGCAAATATAAAATTTATTTTAAAGTTCCTATTGTCCAATGTGCTAACTACTGACTTTCAAACAGTATCCTATTTATAATATTTCAATGTAATAATCAATCGTCTAAAACATTTCAACTTTCAATGGACATCCTTTAAAAAAAAATTTTAATTTTATTACATAGAAAGTTTAGTACTATTTCTGCAATTAATAGTATTAAATAAGCTTTTTACTTCTTTAAAACATTAACTGAGTATCTGTTCACAGAGGTAACTTTAGTCATAAAATAGTTTTTTTCCAATACCTACTTTTTATTTTGTGGTTTTATGACAGTATTAGAACATATGAGACACTTAGGACCAAAAAGATGCCATATGTAAAAGCAAACAGGTTTTATTTCAAATTTATTTTGAATCTATGACCTCAAGTTTGTTTGCACACATGTGACTTCCAACTGTTTGGCAATGAGTGCCTCATAAACTTTTGTTAATTTGTAAATTAGAATCAAATGTTGCAAGCTTATCGACAACATGAACAAGCCCAGTTGTTGCGACTGCAACATCTTCAACAGCAACAACAAAAACAAAAGATTGCTCAAAGACAACAACAGCAACAGCTACAACAAAGGCAGCAGCAACAGCAACAGCAGCAGATGACACAGACACTTTTAAAGCATTTACATGTATTGTGTTTTGTCAATTTTTATTTTTAGGTTATAGATTTTTTTGATTTAATGAATTAAACATCTTGTTCACTTAATTAAATCAAAATGATTGTAATTCATTATTTTATCAATAGATTGAAAGTCGCCCACAAGATTCTGGAATTCAAGATTTATCTGTTTGGGGTGATATTTCAACCAACCATTCTCCAAGTCAGTTTATTTCACCAATATATTGGATTCAAAAAATGTTTTTCTTTCTTGTGTAAAGCAGTGTGATTTCATGTGAAAAATATGCATGTTTCTAATTTTTAAAACATATAGTGCACTCCAATGTTTGCATAAGTGTTAACAGAAAAAACCCTGTGTGATTTCTAACTATTTAAGCCAAGGAGTGTTTATAACAAAAAACAAAAAATGGCAAACTTGTAATATGCTGGGAGATTGTTAACTGTAACAACTAAAAACTGTTAAGCAGTTACAATGTTTTGACTTATTACCTTATGCAAAACATTTGTTATAATTCTTATGCAATAATTTTACCAAAAAAAGAAAATCAATAGCAAGATTTTAACATAAACATCTGTGACTAGTTTCAGTAAAATAAATTATAACAACATGAAGATCTTATCAGTGACTCAAATTCATGTTGTAAAAAATATTTTAACAAATAATTTTTACAAATTTTATACTACATTTTTATATTATTATATTTAATATTATTATTATTTAACATTATTATTATATAACATTATTATAGCTATATTATCATATTTTTTATAAATATTTGAGTTTCCTAAAATATTGTTACATTGTTTCACTTAAAATCACTATAATTACACCTGCTTATAAGTTTTGTTAATTAAAAAATTCCAATTTAAAAGATTTTTAAATTCAATCTGAATAATTATTTTATTTAGATACTGGTTCAACTCCTTGGGCACCTGGACTTGACAATGACACCAATGTTTGGAATGTTAAGTGAGTATTTTTTGTTTTACTTTTGTATCAACTTTATCTCAAATTTAAAAAATCATCTTTAACAAATTATAAAACCCTTTTTAAAAATATTGTTAAAGTTGCTGTGGGTAAATATTTAAGAAAAACTATTAATTACAACCTTGGTAAAAATTTTCAAATTTAATATTTTATCAAACTTTTTGAATAAATACTTTGTTCAAATTATTAACTAAATTAAAAAAAAAAAACAAACAGTTAATTTTTATGCTTATAGTTTACTCAGAGCATCATAAAATAATAAGTAATAAAAATATTGACAATTTTTTTTATTTATTTAAAAAAAAATTGTTTTTAAACTAATCTTACATCACAATATCTGCAATATCAGTATTTATCCACCATGTCCTGTTTCTGGTTAACAAATATCCACTATGTTCTATTTCTGGTTCCATATTGAAGTGGTGCCAACTAGTTCTTTGTTCATTCTAGTCAAAATAGGCTTGATTAGATTTAAATCTAGTGATCAACCTGATCTGGAGATTAAGTAAACTTCATGTCTTTCTGTCCATGCTTTGAGAGTGAGCAAGTTGTATGATCAATCACTGCTGCTATGACTGAATCATTCAGTTCTCTAGTGTCTCTATGTATGAATTTTGGTTGGTTCAAGCTTTATATATGGTACAGAAATCGACCCCATTAAAACTTAAACAGCCACAAATACCTTTTCCTGTTTACTGCCTCTATGATGCTTTAATTGCTAATTGTTTTTTTTTTTCACTTTTCAATGGATTTGATACTTTGCTTCCAAATTTTTTGATCTCAGGAAGCCAGTTCTGAAATTGATAATCATCTTGTCATTTCTATATTACTAAAACTGCTATCTTTCATAGGAATAATATCAGTTTGTTGATTTGCTGACTCCTTTTTTTTTTTTTTACTAATTATGTTCTTTTAACATCTTGAAATCCTTTAAAAAATTTTTGAATTTATAGTGAATTAGTAAAACAGCATATTTACATTATTTTAACTCATAAAATAAAAATGTTTTTCTCATAAACGGTCCCAGAAGTTTGTTTAGTAAATGAAAGAAACAAATGTTTCTTCTAAAGAGCTTAAGGCTTTAAAAAACAATAAAATTATAAAATTCATAATGGTTTATGATAATTTGTAGTTTTCAACATTTTAGAACATATGATATTTTGAGTTATTTTTAGACCTTCTGAAGCTTTAATGCTGAGAGATGTTGAAGCAGAGCAAAGTAAACAAGCAATGGTATTTTATTTTGTATAAGAAAATTTTTGTTCTGTTACTATTCTAATGCTAATGAGTTTTGATTTTTTTTTTTTTTTTTTGCATAATAAAAAGTAGTATTACTGCCCACTAAAAACTTAAGATTAACTTTAAGCAAAAAGATAAAGAATACCTTTTTCAATTAAATGTATTTCAGAATATTTATATTAACAGAATATTTGGATTGGAAAAATGCCCTCTGCTCCTTTCTAAAAACCTTTCCCTTCCATGTCTAGAACTAAAGGAAATATCCCCCTTAGCATCAACCTTTTAACTTTTAATCTTAACTTAAATATTTAAATAGGTAAAAGAACAATAAAAGTTTTATTTAATCTTCTTAGAAAAATAATTTCATTTTTAGTTTAGTTTAAGAGATTGCAATCTCTTAAACTAAACTAAAAATGAAAGCAAAATAAACTAGTTATAAAATGAAAACAAAATAAACTAATTATAAAATGAAAACAAAATAAACTAATTATAAAATGAAAACAAAATAAACTAATTATAAAATGAAAATAAAACAAACTAGCAAAAATCTATAAGAAAAATTTTCCTAATTTGTAGTTACATTAAAATTGTTTTTTTTTTTAAAACTAAAAGACAACATCATGGTCGTATTAAAGTAGCATTCATCTCACTTTTAAAAAATTTATGAAAAACTTCAAACAGATTGCAAGAGATGTAAGACCATTCCAGTTTTAGGTTAATGGGAAACATGCAGAAAGTTAAATATTTGGTGGAAAAAAAGTATTTTTTTCAAACTAATAGAAGTTGAAATACTAAGCTAAATTCTAGAAATAACTTTTTTTTAGCTGGAGCGCCAATCTACCACACAAATTGAACAGTTTAATGGAGATCTTCAACAGGCAAACAACAATGGAAATAAAGATCATGAAAATGAAGTTAGTCAGTTTACCTCATTAAACCTTTCTGAATTGATAAAGCATTGTTTAGTGGGGATCCTTTTTTTTGTTGTTTTTCTATTTATTATGCAATATTAAATAGTATACTTTTACAAATTAAATTCCAGAATGAGAAAACAGTTCAGGAAAAAAATGAAACAAAGAAAAGTAATAAAAGCAACAAAAAGAAGTACAAAGAAAAAGCTGAAGAGCAAGAAATTAGGGTAAAGTTTATTTGTGAAAATAAACTTGTAAATGCTTTTTACAAAAAAAGCAACGGCAAAAAACTCGCTGCATAAAAAAAACCTACACTTTTTAGAGTAAAAAGCTTCCAGGATTGATTACTTGCAAGTCAATTACTTGCAGGATTGATACAAATTTCTTTCTTGTCTCTCAGTCTTTAAAAATGACTTTTATTTCTTTTTTTTATTTTATCTCCCTAATTCCATTATTTTCAGAAGGTAATCATAAGTCTTTACTGTAAAGTTTGTTGTTAAACTTGTTTACAATCTTAATAGCAGATATTTTCAAAGTTTTGTTAAATCTTCAGAGACAAGTAGAAGCTGAGCAAAGACAAAAAGAAAGGGATGAAGCTCAAAGAAAGGCAATGGAGGCATTAAAACATCAACAACAACTTCAACAGCAACAAAAAAATGCAGAACAAAAAAGGCTCATTGAAGAACAAAGCAGAAGGGATGAGATCATTAGAACAAAGCAACAGCAACAGCAGATGCACCAACAAATGCTTTTACAGAAGTATCAACAAGAGCATCAACAAAAACATCAGGTTACTTTTTCTTAGTGTTGATTGAAAGTTACCTTAATTTGATATGTAGATTTTATTAACAGCTTGGAATTTAATGTACAACCTTGGATTACAGGTTTCCTCTAATCCCATATGGCAGATGACACCAACATCTTCTGCACCTTCTTTAGCAGAGATTCAACGTGCACAAGAGCGTAAAGAAGCTGAAGTACATGAACACATGAAGGCTATTCATCAGCATGATCAAATAGTTCAACAGCAACGAGCCCAAGCTCGCTGGGCCCAACAACAGGGGTACGCTATATTTAATTTTTTTTTTTTTTTAGTAGTTTAGATTTACTATTTTGATATTGGGGGTGGAGAAAGGTTTTTACAGTTTTTAAGAATATTAACTAACTGCACAATACCAATACACAATCGTGTCAATCACTAAAGTAGTCACTGCTAAAGGTAACCAATTTTTGAAAAAAACTTTTTTCAATCAGATCTATCAAATAGAAATTCAAGTAAACAAAAGCACAAGCAAACTACTAAAACTTGATTTTTTGATTTTAACAACCAGAAAAAAGATTACCAGAAAATATACTAAAAACAAGCAATATTAACAAATGTATCAAATAATAATTTGTAAAAGAATAATATTAAAGAAGTCTAAGGAAGGCACTAAAGTCAGTATTGTTTACTTGGTCATGTCCAGCTAGTTATAATATTGTAAAACTTTTTACTATTACAAACCTAATGTTTTAACTATTATCATGCAAGTTCTAATGGATTAGCTAGTATCTATTTAGATGATTTTTAAAAATTTGATTAGACATCTTGGTTATTCTGTTTCTTTGTTGAGAATAGGATCATTAAAATAAAATGAATAATAAATGTTTTTAATATTCTGAAAATCTGTAACACTTTCATAAATGGGTATAGATTCTATTCAAATACAGTATGACAGGTTATTTTTCAGTTTTTAAAGTAAAAGATTTGGCAATGTAGTTTTTTTACCGTTTGCCCTAAGGCAGGTGGGTATTTTAAGAAAAAAGTTGATGATTTCAGAAGCGTGCCAGAGAAAACATTTGACGTTACAGCATGTAAGTCTTTTTTAGAATGCACTTTTGACCGACAGAAAAAAACACAAAATGTGCATAACTTCTTATTAGATCAAAGAACAGAAAGAAAGATGGCAATTGGAGGAATAGACTTTCGAACTCCAAAGAAAATCCATAATTTCACCAAAAAAGGGTTTTTTAACCATATGACTGTTTTTTTAACTGAACAAGGGTTTTTTTAACCGTACAACCGTTTCTTTAACCAAACAAGGGTTTTTTTTAACCGCCCAAGCATTTTTTTAACAGAGCAACTGTTTTTTTAAGCGAACAAGTGCTATTTTAACTGAACAAGGGTTTTTTTGACCGTACGACTGTTTCTTTAACCGAACAAGTGTTTTTTTAACCACACAAGCGTTTTTTTAACCGTTAGGGTTAGGGTTAGAGGGTTTTTTTTAACCAAACAATTGTATTTTTAACCGCACGAGCGTTTTTTTAACTGAACAAGGGTTTTTTTTTACCGCACGAGAGTTTTTTTAGTCAAACAACGCTGAGTATTTTCTAAACCGATCGAGGAACTTTTTAAGAGTTTTTTTTAACCGTTAGGGTTATTTTGTTAGGCAAAAGAACACTTTGTTAACCGAATGAGCGTTTTTTTTTTTAACGGCATGAGCCTTTTTACTATCAAAAGAGGAATTTCTTGAGTTGCCAAGCGATATTTTAACCGAGCATGCATCTTCTTAAGTAACTGAGCATTTTTATAAGCGAGTACGTTTTCTTAACTGACTTAGCGTTTTCTACGATTTTTGTGACTTTGCAAATGTTTCTTGGACGTTTTGCAAAGAACTCTGACTCTTTTTGAAAACTTAAACTATTCTCCGATTAAAAATTAAGTGTTCATGGAGAAGAAGAGAGCAAGTATTAATAGTTTTTTTTTTCTTTTTTTTTCTTTTAGTCTGATTTGTCTGATTGACCTACACATGGTTGTAATCAATTTATAAACCCCAAATACCCCAAATATGGTCCCTGGCATGATATTTTAGTACAAAAATCTAAAATATTGTAATCTAAAATCATTAATTTTCCAAGATTTGGCAATATAGCCAGTTGATCAATAAAAAATGTTTTCCTGAACTGTGAGCTATATAAGAGAGATTGTACTCAATTTAATGTGACCTAGACATATTTTATTAGCTGTGAAAAATGTAAACAGATTCATAAGAGCAACCATGGCTCAGAAAGAATTACTTCCTGTGTTATTTGATATCTAAGTTTGAAACGTAAATGAAGATGAAGAATTGAGTCATATTGTGTTCATATTGTGTTCATATGTTCAGACAAACACAATGAAAAATCATATTAAAAAGTTGAAAAATGACCTGCTCTAATCTACAGTGTTGTTTCGTATCATAAAATGGTAAATATAAATATTAGAATAAGTATACACAATTATCAGACATACACAAGAAGTAAATTATCCAGACATAACTTTTTTATAGTGCACATGAACCTCCTGTTGAGCTCTGGAAAAACAATTTTGCACATTGGGTGCTGAAGAAAGTCTTGTTGCTGTAAAAAAAAAAGCATTTAAAATTTAGGCAAAACCTTGACATACAATTGTATTTGGATTGTACATAAATTTGCCATGAGACCATTATTTATGTTGTTCTTTCACTAGTTGAATTCTGCAGCAGTCAGAATGTCACCCATTATTTTATTGCAAAGATGTAAACAGTTAATAAGCTAAACCTTTTTAAAGAAATAAGGTTTAATAATGGTGGTGACATTATTGGACCTTGTTTCTTGTGTTACAGACAAAAATTATTACCAGACAATGGTCAATGATTTTTTGTGTGTGACATGGGTTCAGACAAGGTTTGGTTTTTACAAGATTGCACTACAACCCATACAACTGCAACAATTGACTTATTGAAATCAAAATTTGATAATTAAAACTTTTATACTTAATGCATTTTCATTAATTTTCATTTTTTTAAAAAAGGTTTTGTTTATGGATAATGTGATTTTTAAATCCAGTGCCCTTGTCTCATAAAAGTATTCTAACTTTCTTAAATTTTTTGGACAATAATTTTCTTTGTTGACTTGTGTAATTTATACTCTTAAATTTTTTCATAGTTTTCAAAGTCAGCTTAAGCAAAATCATCACCAAGTGAAACCATTGGTTGAAATTCAAGCTGAAGAAGCTCAGAAAGTCTTGCAACAGCAGCAGCAAAGACAGCATCTGCAGCAACAGCAACAAGTCAATCATGTAAGAAAGTTTGAATGTTTTTAACAATATTAAAATATGAGTAAAAATGATTTAAATGAAATAAGTGAAATGATAAAAATCCCTTTTTTTTTTTCCTGTGATTGTAATTAAAGGATTTTTAATTGTGTTTGTATTTTGTTTACAGTATGTTGTGATTTCAAAATAATGTTTCAGTTTTCCCATTTAATTAAAACTTCTTTTAAAAATCACAAAAGAAGTAGTTAGAAAAAAGTTGTGTAAATATCTGGAAAATCCCAATAGAAGCTACAAATCAATAGCAAAATAGTTGCAAATATATCCCTACATTATGTTATTATTCAATGTTTTTCTAAAAAAAATTAGTCTAACCAAGTCTGGTGTTTGAAGAAAGGAGATTTTATAAGATAAAAAACTGATTAGAAAACTTTCTCATGGTTTCAAGATGAACTTAGGCATCTCTCAAAATGAAAATTGAAATATTGCAAGTTAATATTTAACAATTTTAAGCAATTAAAATATTACTTTTTAATGTTAAAGTTACTTTAGTATCACAAATACTCAGTAATGTGCAGTAATTAAGCAAAACAATTAGTTATTAAGTGTTAAAAAAAAGTTAATAAACTTTATTAAATTTTTATAGTGTCAGTAAAATGAATTGCCTAAATTTCATTTAATTTTTTGGAAGTTTTAAGTGTAAGTTTTTTTTTGGCTATTTTATAAACACA
The DNA here is from genome assembly GCF_058129835.1 of Hydra viridissima. Taxonomy (NCBI): domain Eukaryota; kingdom Metazoa; phylum Cnidaria; class Hydrozoa; order Anthoathecata; family Hydridae; genus Hydra; species Hydra viridissima. The sequence goes on along the minus strand of NW_028324308.1, from coordinate 12,975,862 downwards.
AACATAAATAGAATTAAACAAAAAAAATTAACTTAAAATCTAATTCTATTAAATTTTAATATGAGAAAAACCAACATATTTTTTATCTGGATTAAACTTTGGTGTATACCTGTATATGAGGCATTCCACGTCAAGTGGAACCACTTTTAGGTCAAATTTGACATCAACGACTCGGATTTGGATGAAAATTGGCTCACATGTTGGGCATATAGACAGAAGAAAAATATGTAAATTTTTTTGACTTAGGTCAATTATTTCCTGAGGTTTGATCTTTCAAAGTTTTAACCTTTTCACTTGACCTTGATTATTTAAAATGTCATAACTTTTTTGCTAATATACTTAGGAAGTTGATTTTGGTGGCAAACAGAAGCTCTTGCACAGATGAACAACTTTGTGTCTATACAAAAAAGTGATAAGTTCAACAAAAAAAAGTTATTGGTCATTTGACCTTTGACCTTGGTCAATGGCAAAGGTCAAAGGTCATAATTTTTTTTTTTTTTACACATTGTTTTTTCTATTGTGGATGTCCCATGAAAAAATCTTTTTGGGATTCCCATAAACAGTTTTGGATTAATATTAAAGTAAATGTAGGTTCTAAAAGTTTAATATTTATCGGCCTCACAAATGTGATATTTTGAGGTCATTTTCTGTAAGTAGCCTATTGTAGATATATATTATTAATTATTTCCTTTTTTCCTTTTATTTTCTAGGTTGTAATTTAATTACTAGTACTATACATATATACTTAGTCAGTATTAAATTATATGAGGCTTAAAGCTGTATATATTTATATTAAAATAATCAATTCATTTCCATTGAATTAGTCATCAAAAGACAACTTAGGAAGAAGTTTTTAGATTAAATTTAGATTAAAAATCGCATTTCAAGCGCAAGTGAAACATTTAAAGAAGAGACAACACTATTACTATGATCCTTTCCAACACCATAAGAAAAAGCAGTATAAAACCTTAAGGGTGGTTACTAATCAGCAGGTAGCTATGTATCCCTCAAAACTTATGGCTGGAGCAAAATTATGTGATACTTGCCAAAAGAGAATCACTTACTTACCTTCCAAAATAGGATTATGTGATGATGAAAACTCTGCAAATTGTAATACAGTCAGATTCTCAAGGCAGTTCTAGAACTCAAGATATTTGTAGTGACAAGGGAGATGAAAATTATCAGTGCCAGGAAGTAGAAATTTCAGTTTTTAATAAATCCTTGTTGTTATTGGGTGAGTCACCCTTGGATAAACGCAAGTTACAAACTGTTAAAAGTTATATTCCAGAGAAAAAGAAAAAGCTTAAACAACTTGTAAAAAGGAAGTTAGACCTTTTTTCTCCTTATTCAGATGCTATTGCCATTGATACTTCAGTGGATGATGAATACGAAGCAACTAAAAAAAAAGTTTCCAACACATGTGCTGATGACATTGTTAAAGTGCTCCAGGATAAGTATAAATCAACACAAAGTAAGAGTGAAAAGATCATGATTTTGACAATATTTGTTGCTCAATGGAGTAATTGAAAAGTGATGAGAGAATTCAATTGTTCACATTGACTTGTATCTCAAGCAAAGGAAGTTTTGATAACCAAAGGTGTTTTATCAACCCCTAACCCCAAAAAAGGGAAATCACTACCTATACATGTGAAAGATATGGTAAAAGAGTTTTATTACTCTGACACTGTTAGCCATGTAATGCCTAGAAAAAAAGATTTTCTGTTATGGAAAATGGGGAAAGAAAACATTAGAAAAGATTAGTTTTAAGTAATTTGAAGGAAGTTTATCAATTATTCTCAGAAAAGTATCCGAATATCAGAATTGGGTTTTCGAAGTTTGCAGAGCTACGTTGAAAAGAATGTGTCTTTGCAGGAGCAAGTGGTATTTACTGTGTACGTGTATGTACCATTCATCAAAATGTTAAGCTCATGATAGTCGGATCACGTATGGATGATTTACAACTAGAAGATGAACTAGAAACCCCTATTAAGAACTAAAAACATGCTTTGGCTAAAATCCAATGCAATCCTTCTTTGCCAGCATGTCCTCAGGCGAGTGTAAAAACTGCCTTGGAGTTGCTATGCTAAAGGAATGGCTGTTGCAATGCTTTGAAATTAAAGGAGTTGAAGAAATTGAGTATAAACAGTGGACTACAACAGATAGGTCCCAGCTTTAAAACTTTATACAGTCCACATTGAAAGATTTTTAGGGAGCTTGAAAACACTTACTAGACATGATTTTATTGCTCAAGAGTAGACAAAATATTTAGACTGGAAGAAAAACAATTTATCCGATGGAGAATTTTTGGTTATTAGTGATTTTTCAGAAAATTATGCATTTATCATACAAGATGCAGCACAGGGATATCATTGGACAAATACTCAAGCAACTTTACATCCTTTTGTTTTTTATTATAAATATGAAGGAAATTTATGTCATAGAAGTTATGTGCTGCTTTTGGAATGTAATACTCATGACACAATTGCAGTTCATCTTTTTCAGTGTAAACTAATTAAGTGAAATTTGAGGTATTAAAAATAATATATTTTAGTAATGGCTGTGCAGCACAATACAAAATCTGTGCTATCACAAAGAGGACTTTGGTATTCCAGCCAAATGGCATTTCCTTGCCACAAGTCATGGTAAGGGCTCTTGTGATGGTTTTGGAGGAACTGTTAAATGTGAAGCGGCAAAAGCAAGCATACAATGTCCATACCATGATCAAATAATGACCATTTATCAATTATATACTTTTGCTAAAGAAAATATCCATGGAATTTCCTTTGAATACCTCACTGCAAATGATTGGCAAATCGAATCCACAATTTTGAAGGAAAGATTTTCGAATGCTAAAATGATTCCTGGTACCCAAAAACTTCATTGCTTTAAACCATTATCCACAAATAAACTTCAAGTACAAGATTATAGTTTAAGTTCTGTGTCTAGAATTGAAAAAATTACGTCACAGAAAGTTAGCCAGCTCAGCTTCAGTTCAATTATTGGTTACATGGTTGTAGAGTATGATGAACATTGGTGGATAGGTTGTGTGTTGGAGAACAATCCAGAAAAAAGAGAAGTAACCATGAACTTTCTTCATTACCCTCATGGTCCAAGTCAACTTTTCTCCTTCAGAGATCCTCCAGATATTTTTACCGTTGATTTGAATGATCTTTTGCTAGCAGTCAAACCCTAAACTACAAACTGGTTGGTCATACTTCATTACTTCTAAAGAGTCTGAAAGAGCAACCAAAGCACTTAACTTGCATCATCGTTAAATATTATAGCTTTTTTAATTTGTTATTAGCAAATATGTATTGCAATTGTAATGTTACATATTGCAGTAATATATATATATATATATATATATATATATATATATATATATATATATATATATATATATATATATATATATATATATATATATATATATATATATATATATATATATGTATATATATAGGCCAAGTATCACCAAATTATAGTATATTTGGTATATGGTAGCTATTATATAACCTAGGGCCTAGGTTCAATAAATTACCTTAAAATACTGTATAATTATAAGATATTTAAATAATAAATTTTTAGAACCTCCTTTTACTTTAATATTATTCCCAAAGTTGTTTATGGGAATCCCAAAAAGATTTTTTCATGGGACATCCACAATAGAAAAACAATGTGTAAAAAAAAAAAAATTATGACCTTTGACCTTTGCCATTGACCAAGGTCAAAGGTCAAATGACCAATAACTTTTTTTTGTTGAACTTATCACTTTTTTGTATAGATACAAAGTTGTTCGTCTATGCAAGAGCTTTTGTTTGCCACCAAAATCAACTTCCTAAGTATATTAGCAAAAAAGTTATGACATTTTAAATAATCAAGGTCAAGTGAAAAGGTTAAAACTTTGAAAGGTCAAACCTCAGGAAATAATTAACCTAAGTCAAAAAAATTTACATGTTTTTCTTCTGTCCATATGCCCAACATGTGAGCCAATTTTCATCCAAATCCAAGACAGAGATGTCAGATGGATGGTTCCACTTGCAAACAAAAATGTCTTTTAGCTCTTATTGATTCACATGATAATGGACCTGTGTTCTGTGCTGATTTTGCTTCAAGTCATTATGGTAAACTTGCTAAGGAATAGTATGAACAAAATGTTGTAAAAATTGCTAATCCTCTAAACTACTATAAATTAAGTTATTGAAAAGTACTGTGTACTAGGTAAAGAAAAAAGGGGAAAAAAAAAACGGACTTTGTGGAAACATCAAAGATTTAAATCTTTCATGGAAAAAAGTATTAAATTGTTAAAGAAACCATCAAAGCAAAGTTCAAAATTGTATGTTAAACTTTTGCTTTGATGTCTGCAGGAATGAATTATTTTCTCTAATATATTTTCTCTGATATATTTTCTCTTCATAAATTGATGTATTAGAATTATTTAGTTTTAAATAAAAAATGATATATGATTAGAAAATTGAAATTTTAAATATTATTTATGAAGCAAAATTTCACTCATTAAATTGGCACTCTGAAGTTGTTAATTGAATTCTTTTCATTTTTCAATTATTTATCAATTTTGGGTTGAATGTTTTAATGAGGGGCAAAACTACAAATAATCTTAAAAAAATAAATTTATTTAAAAAAAAGTTTATTTTCAATTAAATTAAAGATTAGATTAAAAATTTATTAAAAAGAAGAATTTCAAAATTTTTTAATTTGAGAACTTCATATTTCTCCTGTTGAGAATGCTCTATTCAAAACCATGTGAAAAGATGGTTCATACACAAAGATGACAATTTTCAGGAAGGTCAATATAGTTTGAGTTATTGGGCTTGTATTGCTGCACCCTTGTCTGTCCGGTTTCATTTATTTATGACATTGGCATGCATGTACCATATTTTCCTCATCTAATTTACAGGTCATACAATGCAGATCTGATTTGGTATTGTTTATAATTTGTCATCTCTGATGGATGGCTACTACATGATCTGTGAACTCATATTGCACTTTTATCAATATTTCTTCTCTAAGATAATCAGTTTACAGATATTTTTCAATGAAAAGATGTAATAAGTTATTATGAGGTATATCTGTATACACCATAAGCCAATATCTTTAAGGTTTTAGAAATAGTTTACCCTACCCTAGATTTACTGGGCAAACTACAGTTCACCACGTCTCAGAACTTGCAAACTAAAACTGTTAACATAAGAAAAGAAATGCTATATTAAATTAACTAATCGTTTCCACATTAAGTCTTCTTTGGTTTATGAGTTTAAAAGGTCACAAAAGCAAGGCAGATGCATTTTTTTTAAAAAAAAACTATTTAAAAAACATTCTTTCATGTTTTTTTTTAATTTGTTTAAATTTAATTTAATTTTAAGGGTTTCAATCAGCTTCCTTGGAATTCTTCAGGACAACCACTCGTTAGTAAATCAAATAAAAGCAACAATGCCATATTTTGGGATGATGTTATAGGGATCCCTTCTGCTTCAAGACCAAATGGTAATTCATCTATACAGCAGCAAGTACAGTATCAGGGTGTCCAACAACAGAGAAAAGGATATAAGTAAGTTTTATGAAAACCTTAAGAAATAAATTGAAGCAACTTTGTTTAAAAAAACTCTTCAATCTTGAGAAGGTGGCCTAAATGGTAATTTAACTTTATTATTATCAAATTAATTTCTTTGATAGTGACTTCCCTCCATTTCAATCAGGAAGCAAGACAAGTAAAAAAGAGAACAAAGATCAGGTATTTAGTACACCAAATTAAATATTTGTTTTTTGATTGTATTGAATAAAAGGATATGTTAGCAAACTTGGTGATGATCAGCAGGATGGTTTAGAGTAAAACAACTCAAGAAATACCTACTGTTAGGATTTTTTTAAAATCATTATAAAGAAATACCTGACTAGTGGTTTTTTCACCTTTATAAACATATTATTTTTGTATTTTGATTAAAAGCTTCTCCAAAACAAGATGATTCTTATCTTAAGTTTTCCTTGTAATTATTTGTGTAAGCCTCAGGTTCTAAAAATTATAACTTTTTTATGTTATCTGATTTTAAAAAATAATTGGAGCTCAATGTATTGAAATGATTACTGTAGCTTACATAGTTTTTTGGTCATGTAAGTCTTTAAAAAAGAAGCCACATTGGTAATAATTAAAGGATCATTTAATATTGTTGACTCTCAAGTTTTTATTATTACTCTTCAGCCTTAATCGATTTTTTTATAGGAAATTGTCAATCGGATTTTTCAAGCTCCAACTCCTAGTTCAGACTTTATTAATTGGGTTGAGCGCAATCTCCCTGCAGTAAAAAAAGCAATTGATGGTAACCTTTATACTGTCAAATCAATAAGTTTTTTACAAAGCTGGCTTTTTTTTTTATATAAATAACCATTTAAATTTATTATTTGGTCTAGGAATTAATTCGTGTGGTTTTTAATTGAAAATTGAAGGTTTATTTCAAAAACTAAATGGATGAATACATTAATGAAAATAGTGTCCATCGCTAGTCACTACTTTTGCCCATCTTTCCGGCAATTTACGAATTCCGTGTCAAAAAAATGCTTCATCCTTAGAAGTGATCCAATCAGAGACCCATTTTTCGATATTTTCTGAAGAAGTGAAGCGCTGTCCAATCAAATCATTATTCATGCAATCGAACAAGTAGTAGTCAGAAGGAGCAATGTCTGGAGAATACGGCGGGTGGGGTAACACTTTCCATCCGACATTTTCCAAAAAGTTTTTGACAGGTTTTGCAACAAGTGGTCGAGCGTTATCATGCTGAAAAATGAGTTTATCATGTCTGTTACCCCAATCTGGTCGTTTTATGACCAGAGCTTGCTTCAAATGCATTACTTGTCGTCGATAACGTTCTCCATTAATAGTTTCACCAGGTGTCAGAAGCTCATGGTACACCACACCTTTCATATCCCACCATATACACAGCATAACCTTTGCACAGTGAATATTCCGTTTGGGTTGTGATGGACCTGGTTCACCTGGCTTTACCCAGGCCTTTTTTCGTTTAGGATTCTCATAATAAATCCATTTCTCATCACCAGTAACGATTCGATGCAAAAATCCCTTTCTTTTCTGTCTTTCAAGCAGCAATTCACAAATGGTCTTTCTTCTTTCCACGTCTCTGTCTTTCAATTCATGTGGAACCCAATGAGACATTTTTTGAATCATACCCATGGCTTTGAGGCATCTGGAAACTGTTGGTTGTTCAACTCCTAACGATTTTGCAAGGTCCTCTTGCGTTTGACAAGAATCCTGATCGAGCAATGCTGCCAATTCTGCATCTTCAAATTTTTTTTGACTGTCCTGGTCGCTCTTGGTCTTCCAAACAAAAATCACCACTTTTAAACCGTGCAAACCACTTCTGACACGTTCGCTCAGCTAGAGCATGGTCGCCATAAACTTTAACCAAAATACGATGACTTTCCGTAGCACTTTTCTTCATGTTAAAGTAATGAAGAAGAATCCCCCGCAAAAACACTTTATCAGGAACAAAAATCGACATTATCAGTTAAATTAAAAATAATGTTGTTTACGCTTAAATCAAATGATTTATAATGAAAATGATGCGCAATAACAGTGATCTTCGCACGCATGCGTGGCTAAACGAAACGCTGAGACAATAAGTTAGTTTCGTAATCCCTTGTCAAACCGCACGAATTAATTCCTAGACCAAATAAATTTCTTTCAACCTTTTTTGTTTAAGTAAGCATTTTTTAAATTTGGTTTAGTGCCAACTGTTGTTTCATTTTTGCAAGACATTGAATCACCTTATGAGGTAAACTGTTATGGCTTTATTATAATATGGTTTTTACTTCTATAGAAAACTATTCATACTTATGACATTGCCAATCTTTTTTAATTTGTACTACAACCTAAAATATTGTTTGGAAATATTCCTGGATTTTTACTTTACCAATGACTAACAATTTTTAAACCTAAGTATCCATTCATTATTAGTATGTTAAGAAATAATACATTATGTTTTGCATTAAAGTGTTCTCTCTTGTGAAGTTTATAATAATTTTGGTTTAAAGGTTCATGATTACATGCGATCTTATCTTGGCGACAGTAATGAACAAAAAGAATTTGTGAAAGAGTTTTTGGAGAGACGCAAGAAAGCTGGGCAACAACAGAAGCAACGAAGTGTTAGTACTACATCCTCAAATGATGATTTTTAGTAAATAGTTCACATATTTCCAGCTCATAAACTTTTTATAGCACTTCAACATTAGTTATTAAAAATGTTTTTAGAATTTTGATTTTCTATATTGATGTGCTATCTGATTATTTCAGTAGAAATTTCTTTTTTAAAGCTTTTTTTTAAAAGGATTACATACCAAGTTGCTAAGAGTATATTTCTTTAAAAAGTTTAACATTCTTACTTAATTATTTTTACCAGTTTTTAATACCAGAAAAAAACTTTTAGTTATATATATAAAAAATAAATAAATAAAAATACACAATTTAATAAATAGCTTAAATTACAGACTAAAATTAATCAAACAACTTTATCTCATTTGAAATGCTTTAAAAAGAAAATGCTAAGAAAAAATAAAGATGAAAGTGAAAAAAAAGAGTGCTTTTAAATTACTTGTTTTAAAACTAATATACTAAAACCTTTTGTGTTCAAAATGTTTAGTTTATTGTAACCCTAATTTTAAAATAATTTTGCTGTGTTTCAAAATGTTTATTACTACTATATAAAAAAAATTTTAACAAATTTTATTCAGTTTTTTTTTTTCAATTTTACTTTAATTGTAGCCAGCGGTTTCTTTACAACTAACTCAGTCACAAAACAATAATGAAGAGCAAGCTGATTCTGATGACAAAAAGAGCAAGAAAAAGAAGAAGATGCAAAAGGTTGATCCTAACTTACTCGGTTTTCAATGCAATGCTGCACCAGATGTCTTGAATCGTGCTGGTGAAATTGAGAGTGTTGCATATACAGCTGCAAAGATGAAAAAATAATATTTCTTTACAACTTTGTTGCTATGGTTTCTTGAACTTTAGTTGCTTCCCTTTTTTTACAACAACACAATTAAAAAATATTTTTGTTTTAAAAAAGAACTTCTGTTTTTTTGCCAAAAAGAGCACCAAAAAATATAGACATTCTGTTGCTGGCTTTTGTAGAGTACTGTTTCTTCTTCTTCTCCTTTTTTTTTTTTTTTTTTTTTTTCAAGTTTTTGTTGTGCCTGTTCAAGTATATTTTTAGATTGGATTTATTGAGTAGAGGTCACATCTTAAATTGATTTTGTATCTTTATATTGAATTTATCTGATAATTCTAACATACAAATTTAAACAAATTTGTTTAGACATACAAATTGTATTAGGATTTAAAGTATTTGCTGTATCCATCTTAGTGGCATCATTCACACAATGTATAGTTGTCATTATATACATATACTGTAAAGTTTAGAGTATCTTTATCATCTTGTACACGTAACTCCAGAGATGAACTGATTTCCAATGACTTCTTATATTTTTTTGGCGGTGTCCAATATATTGTAAAAAGTGTAAAATTACACTTAGAGATGTAATTTGTTTATTTTGTCGTTGCTTCATTAAACACTACAACTCTCCAGAAAATTGTTGTTTTTAGTTTGTTTCAATTATGAAAATAATTTTTTAAATAGTTAAAGGTGTTCTGTAGATATTTTTTTCTATGGATTTTTTTGGTGGGTCTAATACTTTTGTTATAGCTTAAAATGATCTTTCTCTTGTTAAAAGATTTTCTTGTTAAAAGATTTTTCAATTACATTTATGTTATTGTCTTGAAAAAGTTTTGCTTAAAAATACATGAAAAAAAAAAAAGTGCACCTAAAAACTGAGCTAAAAGTTTTGTTAAATTCTCCTAATAAAAGTTATTTATATTTTTTAGTTTGTTAACACTTTAATGTGTTAGATATTTTTAATAAATAAAGATTAATTCTTTTTTGATAAACTAAGTAAACTAAGATAAAATTAGAAAATTATTGTTATTACATTTGCATAAATTAAATTTTTTCCATGAAAAAGAAATTATTAGTTATTTTTATTGTAATTTCTGCTAAACTTGACATTAAAATACTTATTTGTTTTAGTGTCTTAAAGGGTTTTAATGCTTTTTTGACTTTATTTAGTTCCTAGCAATGATTTACAATTATAGAAATTGGTGTGTTATCATCACAGGATGCATTTACAAAGATTTCTGTAAAGAAATTAATCTGCAATAAAGTTAAAAAAAATACAGAAAAAGAAAGAAGCTTATTAAAAAGTGTTTTAACTAAAACATGAAGGCATTTTTAGTTTTTTTTACTATTTTTACATTTCTTTACATAACTTGTATCATGTATTTAATACTTAAAATTTTTGGAAAAGTTGATGATCATTTATTGATTAATGAAATTCAGTTTAAAGATTTCACTATGGACACAAATAACACGAGTGAACATTCACATTACAAACATGTACAGGGGTTTAACCATATAACTGTAGATTTATCAAATGAAATTAACACAGAAAAAATTAACATTTTATTGCAGTTTGTTAATGCTACAAGCAATGTTAAGCTTCAAAGATCTTTTTATATGTTTCTCATGTCATTAATTTCTAACACTAATTCAAGCTTGATAATTTATATAACCGGTGAACCTGATGATTGGATTTTAGCAAAAAGTGTGATTAAGTCTGTTTATGGCAAACTAAACAAGACAATCATTTCAAGTCACATTTTTGTAGATATTAACTCTATAACAAATCAACTCTCTAGAATTATTTTTAACATGCAGGTAATAAATCATTTTTTTCTCCTTTTTTTTTTTTTTTTTTTTTTTTTTTTTTTTTTTTTTTGCCTATTTTATGTGGGATTATTATTTTCAAACTAAATATTATAACTATATATTTTTTTGCCAATTTTATGTGGGAAATATTATTATTTTCAAACTAAATATTACTTAAGCATCAATAAATTTAGATTTCGTTTAGAATCTATTTAGCAGTCATGATGAATCCTACTACAGCAAGTCACTTTTTTATATACCACTAGCTCTCCATCGTGTAAATTCTCTTCAGCATGTTACTCAACTTATGATGTTTGATATTGATATGCAGTTGAAAACAGATGTTATATATCTTTACAATAAATTTCAATTAATGGGTCCCACACATTTATATGGACTTGCAAGAGAGCAACAGCCAATCTACTGGCATCTCACATCAGAGTTTAGAAAAAGACATAAATTTAGTGTTGTTGGCAATCCTCCACCATTTGGTTTGACTGGATTTAACAGTGGAGCAAAACTGATAAGATTAATATCCCTACGTCACAATAAATTATATAATAGTTATCTTGATGATCCACTTAAATTAAGACGCTTAGCAGATAAATTTCATTTTCGTGGTCATTTAGGGGATCAAGATTTTTTTACACTGCTAAGTTTTTTACACAAAGATATGTTTTATGAATTACCATGTCAATGGAATCGCCAGCTTTGTGAGTGGTGGAGAAATATTTACCCTGGCATATTTGATCAATATTTTAATTGCACTCCGCCATATTTTGCACTGCATGGCAACTGTGCTACTAAGATAGGCAAAAAAAGTTAATAATTAAAGTAAATTTAAAATGATTAAAATAAACCAAATATTATAATTATTTACTGTATATATATGTTAACCCTAATCTTATTTTATGTAAACTAAAAAATATGTATTCATTATGTAAGAAATTTAAACAGTTGACTTGTTTTTATGTATTTGAATATTGTTAACATATTAAGTTAGTTAGAATGTTATATAAGTTAGTTAGAATATTTAACAGTAAAAACTTAATGGAAAGCATGTAATTATAGTGTTTTTCTTAATACTAGAGGCTTGGTTAAGAGCTTGTAATTCTTTGTTATGCATCATTAGTTTTTTTTTATTTTTTTCAATTTTAAGTGAAATTTATAGTTTGTTTTTGTTGTTTTTTCAAGTCAAAAATCTGAATTTTTATTATTTTTATTATTGCTTGCATTTCAGTTTATTTGTTTCTATTTCTAAACACTACAGATAGTTAAAGCATATATATTTTTTAAAAGTTGAAATAAAAATTAAAAGTAAAGCAAGAAGTAACAACGATTTTGTTTTATTCTATCATAATTGCTCGTGATATGTTGTCTCTGAGCTGCTATTTCTCCTCCATGTAAGAGATGTTTGTTCAATATGATGTTTTCAGTATGATATTTCTTACTTAACAGTATGATGTTTTCAAATATTTTCTTAATTAACAATATGAAAGTAATAGTACATGTTTTTATATTTTTAAATTTTTAATTAAATATACTTACTCCTTTTTAAAAATTGATTGTTTTTTTGTCTGATTTATTTACTAAATAAAATTAGTTTTGTTTTTACAAAATATTCTTTTTTATTTTTTAAAGTTTCATGATTAAACTTTAGGTTTGCTTAGATGTTCCAATTTCTTCGAAAAGCTATAGTTCCATCTTCTACAAAAGGTAGTTACTTCAAGGTTTTTTTCTATTTAGTAAGTTATCCTTTTTTTTTTTCTTAATGAAATCTTACAAAATTAATGTTGCATATGAAGTCCAAACAGTTTAATGAATATTGCTAGAATAATGTTAACTTTACAATTTTTTAATATCATACTTTATAAGTTTATATTATCAAGAATGATTCAACAATATCATACTCATAAAGTTTAAATTGTTAAGAATAATTCAAGAAATAAAGTGTAAATGTATAAAATTAAGTTTTTAAGGTTATCCATAGAATATAATTTAATTACTTTCAATAGATGGAAGAAATAATCTTATTCAAGATGAGTATCGGAAGAAAAAATTAAAAGAGAATCTTCTTCTACAAGTTAAAAAGGTACAATAGCTTTTTCAGATAAAACATTTAAATCTATTTGATTAAGTTTGAATATGAATTATTTCCTCTTTTAAAGAAAATTTTACATATTTGTAGGGCTCTTTTTTTTGTTGAAATAAAAAAGAAATAAGTTTCATTTTACAGTATTTATACCAATATACTTCATTTATAACCATAAAGATTCTCTCTATAATTTATTCATTCTATAATTTATTCATTCTATAATTTATTCATTCTATAATTTATTCATTCTATAGTTTATTGATTCTATAATTTATTCATTCTATAATTTAGAAGTCCTAATAATAAAAGAATAACTCCTAAAGCATTTGCAAAATATCTTACCAATGGATACAAGTAAAAAGAAAATAATACGTAAATTGGCAGAATCACTTATATTAAGTCTCACAAACCAATTGCTGCAACAAAAAAGCTAAAAAAAAAGATAGGTGAAAAAAAAAATCATTAAACAGTAATCAAGAATAAGAATATTTAGAGTTTAAAGTTTTATAAACACTTTTGGAACATAAATTGCAATTTTCTTTTCTGTAAATTACAAATATCAAAACCCGTCCTTATGTGTCGGTGTTAACCCTTACATGGGTAACATTGGCATTTGAGGAGATAAAATAAATGAATAAAGGTTGAAGTAAATTTCACTTAACTTGGGTATTATTCATAATAGTACATAAAGGTAATATTCATAATATGTGAAGAGTTCTACAACTTAAAGGTAATATTCATAATATGTGAAGAGTTCTACAACTTAAAGGTAATATTCATAATATGTGAAGAGTTCTACAACTTAAAGGATTCACTAATAGTTTAAAAGTTTTCAACTTTTTTACATCATCAAATTTGATTCTTTTTCACTATTTTTTACACTGTTTCACTATTTTATCATTTTTAATACTTAAAAACATGGTAGACAGTGTTAATGCACTTTATAGTGCAGAAGTTTACACTCTTCATAACTATCCGTAATAATAACAATAATAATGATAAATTCATGTATGAATGTGTTAGTATACACTCAATGATCAAAAAACTAGCCAAGAACTTTTGTGTAATTTTTTTTACAATTTTAATTAGAATTTTGAAAAAAAAAAGTATTTAGTGACTGATTTTATATATATGTATGTGTGTGTGTGTATATATATATATATATATATATATATATATATATATATATATATATATATATATATATATATATATATATATATATATTATATATGATACACGTGAATTAGCATTTTCATTTAAATACATTGTTAAACCTTTAAAACCTTTTGTTACAGCTCCAAAAGTCTCATGTTGGAAATGAAAGTATTGTTGATAGGTTGGTTATCCTACTAATTTTTGTAGTATTAGTGCATATATGATTTAGACTGGCCCAACCTCATAGGACAAAAATTTCATAATTGTATATTGTTACATATTGCAAAGGAAACTCACATGCAAAATTTCAGTCAGATTAATTTTTTATGCTGCCGCCAGACAATTGAAATTTAAATGAATTTTTTACAATTATAGTATTTCCAAACCACCCAATACTTGTAATATTACTGCTTTTGCCTTAAAGATGTTTTGGGACAGCAAGGAGCTTTGAATCTCTTTCTGCTGATACCAGAATAGGTCATCTCTTAGTATTGCTACAACTAGTTATATTTTGCTACATTTTTCTGTCCCATTTTACAAATGTTTGTTAGAAGTTTTCAGCTATCTTTTGATGTTTCCTTTAACACTGTAAAACAGTTCTACTAAAAACAATGTCATAAATATTAATTTCAAAGACAGTAATTACCTATGATCACTTATATTGTATCTAGTTCAATATCAGATCAGTTGAAACATTTATTTTCTGGTTTATGGTTCCATTAATGGAAGACATGAGTGTATTTTCTTGTAAGATGTATTAGAACTATCAGAACTGTTGCTTGAAAATGTCATTTGAATATTTGCTTACATGAGCAATATCAAACAATACCTTCAAACTTTCTTTAAATATTGTTTTGTTTTCTCTTTGCATTTTATTATTCTTTACTTTTGATTTCTGCAATACCCTATATTTCTCATCCAGTTTTAAAGTTTTTGTAACCTTGCTTTGGCTTTAATTGGAATATTTGGACTTGTAAATAAATAAGATATTTTTTCAGATTCAGTTACACACTTCCATCAATACTTTCCTGTTATTAATAGTAAGAAAATAGATATTGCAGAACTTCCACAATGGGTGGAAGTTTTGTTTCATTGATTTTAATGAGGGAGTGTCTTACAATAAATAATTCTGTTTGACTTCAGACAAAACTGAGGTCTTTAACATGGCTAAAAAATCAAGAGTGAAAGTAGCTTTTTATGAATGCAAGTACTCAGTTTAATGCTAGATTCATTTGGCTCTGAATGTGTTATAAAAACCAAATTATGAGAGGTGCTGTTTATGAAACATATTTTGTTCTATTTTACTTGTTTGTTTTGTGATTTTAGGCTAAAAATAAATGGTTTGAGCTGGATTACAATTACATTTATTAAATGTTGTGTAAGTACCTCAGTATGTAATAAAAATTTTTTTATATAGAGTTTCATAAGGATAATAAAAAAATCAGGCTCTATTTAAACTTATATCTGGCAGCAGCACTAAATGTAATTGAATTTTTATGAAATTTAGCGTGAAGGGTTCTTTTACAAACTTAAACATGATTGGAAGGTATTCTAGTCCAATTATTATAAAAAGTTTTTAGCTTAAGGTAAAAAATCACTAAAATTAGCAATACTATCCACTAAGTTTGTTTTTTTAAAAAAATGTTTTAAGTACAGTTTTGTTTATTTCTGTTAACAAAATTTGCATTTAATGAATAAAATTGTCTTCACATGTGAATTTTTGAATTTAGAAATGATGAAGATGCCACTTTATTATGCACAGCATTAGAGGCCATCTTTTTGCATCAACTTAAGTTAAACTACAAGGTGAGGAAATAGAAGTTATTTTTTTGTCATGGAGGCAAATTTTAAAAATGATTAAAACACTGTAATGATGATTGATTGAAACATACAAGCATCATTATAGAGTTTTATCACTTCTTGTGTTTTATCTAATTCTTTCATCAATTCATTTGGTAATGTCTCTAAATTTTATCAAAAAGGTTTATTTCATCCTTTAAGAGAGCAAAATAAAGTTTTTTATATGACAAGTTTTACCAATAATCTTTGACTAACCTAAAGATACATTGGTAAATTTCTGCTTTCAAGCACCCTCTCTTTCTTCCTCTCTTTCTCCTCAATTTTCCATATTGTTTCCCTCTCCTTCCCCTGTATTTTCTCTTTTCTTTGCCTCACTTCCCTCTTTTTATATATGAAAGATTTCCCTTCCTTTGTAGATATAAAGTTCTGTGGGTCTGCATTCTCCTGTCTTTTACAATTTTGGAAAGGAGTGGGAGGATGTATTTGCATATAGAACATTCATATAGCTAACTTAAAGCTCACCATTAAGTAAATGCATTTAAACAGTAAATAAATAAAAAATAGCAAATAAAAATTGAGAAATTCAGCTGTAAAATTTATTTAGTTAATTAAAAATGCAATTTAGAGCTATTGATAACTTGGATTAAATCTTTCTTAAGTTCAATATGTAAATAAAAAAAAGTTAAGAACTGTATTTATTGCAGTTGGTTAGCTAATCTTTTAAGCTTTAAGAAAGGCAGTACTTCTTCATAATTTATTCTGTATTCATATTTGCAAATAGTACATTAAACTCTATTTACAAAATATATTTGTTAAACCAAAGCAAGCACCATTTAAAAGTTTTTATTACATTTAAAAGTTAGCCATAAGATTAAGCTTATCACTTCTAATAATTCATCTTTTACCCTTTTTAATTAAAACATCAATTCTTTATGTATCTTTATTCCCTTAAAAAAATTTTGGTAACAAAACTCTTCTAACATCATTCTTCATTTAAAAAAGGGTTTGAAGGTTCTTCTAGACTTTGCTCCCCTTTTTGCTTTGCAAACTGAAGGCTATAAAGCAGTCGCTCACTGTGTGTAGAGTTCTCAAAAATAATTACAGATAATAAAAATTGCTGAAAACATGTTAAGAAAACTCATGAACATTAAATGGTCATGTTAATGTAACCAATTTGAATTGAATCTTAAAAAAAAATTGGAAAGCCTTTGTAATAAAACTTAAAGCAATTAAAATTAGCATGTAGTTCTTACGCTACCAAACATAAAAGTAAAAGCAGTTTTTATGACCACTACTGTATATGGTCACATCTTTATGATCCCTACTTAGAAGGCCACATCTTTTTATAACCCCTACTTAAACATTTTTTTGACTTTTTTTTCTTTTTTTTTTTTTAGAACTTGAACTCTGAGTCATTTAAGACTCCATCACCTGAAAAAGCTAAAGTAGAGTTAACAGATATTCATTCCATTGTAAGAACTTTTGTATAAATGTGCCTACTATATTTATTCGAGATAGGAAACCTTTTAAGTGCAATTAAAAGTAAATAAATATATTGGTAATGGTTTGAAATGACGAATAGTTTCTTAGAGCTGAAAATTCAAATGAAACCTTATTTAGGTAAAAATGGTGCATTTATATTGTTAAAAAGCTTCCTTTTTTCAAAAATGCACTTTTTTTTTTTGATAAAATCATTATAGCCTATACATTTTGTTAGAAAATAAAGTTAATATAACAAGTTATATTACTTTGGAAATCACATTATTAACCTATCATGTTAGTCATTCTGGGAGCTTTTAAAAGAAGTGACACACAATGATGTTCTCACTCAACTTCAACATTTGGTTGTTGCCACTGATGTTGGGTTATGCAGGGTTTGTGTTACTTTGTTATCTTTGATATTTTATGAAAAAACTTTTTTGTTCTGCTTCAGTTAAAGCAAAAAGTTTCAATCTTTAGTTAAGAATTTTTTGTAGCCCTTAGTTTTTGTAATTTACTTCTTAGTTTTTTTTATAGGCTTGGTTACGTTTGGCACTTAATGATGGTCTCATAACAAGCTACTTAAATGCACTTATTTCGGATAAAAATTATCTAAGGTTTTTATTCTTCCATTAAGATTTTATTTAGTTTAACAATGAAGTAAGTATAGATATATTAAAAGTATATGTCCTGCTAAAATTATATCTGCACTTGAAATATATAATACAATAAAATATCTAAAAATTGTATTTTGGTTTTTAGTTCTTATGTTGTTGTTTTTTTAAAGTTTATTGTTAGTTACTAATTTTATAATAAATATCCAGAATTTGATGCAAAAATTATTTTGACTTGGCAATTGACAATTGAAATGTAAAAACAAATTTTTTTATTTTTTTTAACTAATTTAAGAGCAAATCAAAGAACTCTAATAGTTAAACTTAAATCTCAAAAGTTGCTTATGGAGAAATTATTTTCCTTTTTATAGTACTTTTTATGGTCCCAATGCATTTTTAATGGATGATGAACTGCCAGCTATACTCAAAGAAGTTCTGCAAGGTTTTCTAGTTACTTTATTCAGTTCTTTCATTATAAAGCTTATAGATAGCTAATACAAAAGATCAGGTGCTTAATATTAATTAGGTTGGGTTTGGCCACAAATTAATTGGCTTGCTTTCATGTCAATTAATTCCTGGCCATACCCAGTTAATTAGTTGATTTGTTTTCATGCCCATTTGTTTCCTTAATTTGGTGATAATTTTTTTGTTACACTTTTGTAAAGGAGCACACTTAACATTACAGTTTTGGGCTGATAATTTTCTTTGTATTAAACCAGAGTGAAAGATATTCTAGGTAGGATTTTCTCAAAATCCTTGGTTTTTGTAACCAACAGTCTTCAGTTTGGGTTTTCTAAAAACCGTTAGTTTACCACCAGTTTTTGGATTTAAAATACTGCAAATTTATCCACAAAATAGTAAAACTTAAATACTCTCTGTGATATTTTTCATATTTACATGAAGTTTGTAAATATTAAACAAAGTAATTTTTAAACCATGAAAGCAATTACAGTAACTGCTGTTGGCAAACTTTCATCTTCACAATTTTACATTTCAACAACTAATTTTTTATTGGATCGGAGATTTTACTATTGCAGTTCGGAGTGCAGCTAAACTATTGAAACCTAGTCTGTTTATTATATCAGCAGCATTCAATTCTATGAATGTCTCAAAAAGGCAATTTTTTGTTTAGAGAAGTTGAGTGATTGCTATGAGAATCAATTTCCTATGGTGCTTGATGTCCAAATGAAGTTTGATTTCAGAACTTCAGCTTTTACTTTAATCTGGAATACATGAGCACTGTTGAATTTTGGAAACTTTCCAATTGGATCCCTCCTTGCTATAATTGACCACGTTTTCAAGAACTCTTTCTTCCCATGTTTTAAAGCTTGGAAGCTTTAAAATACACATCATTATACATACATACATACATACATACATACATACATACATACATACATACATACATACATACATACATACATACATACATACATACATACATACATACATACAATACGTGTAGCTTGGAAGCTTTAAAACATGGGAAGAAAGAGTTCTTGAAAACGTGGTCAATTATAGCAAGGAGGGATCCAATTGGAAAGTTTCCAAAATTCAACAGTGCTCATGTATTCCAGATTAAAGTAAAACCATATAATGACAATGCATTCATTCATTACTTTTGAGTATATAATGACAATGCATTCATTCATTACTTTCGAGTATATTTTGATATTCAATATCACCATCATTATTATCTTGCATCACAAACACGCAAAATGTTACAGTAGTTTAAAAAATAGTAGGAATTAAGCTCATAATTTTCTAATATACTGCTGCTCCTTGCCTACTTTGATACAATCCAACCTTCTTCCTTTCAAAAGTAAATTTTTCTATTGGATATCTTCCTACTATATACCTTTCTATTCTTTTCTATTAGATATATTCCTACTAAATACCTTTCTATTGGAATTCCGAATGAATTTCAATTCTAAAACTAATTTTTTTCCTTCTGCATGGATGAGTTTCATAACAGAATCTGAAAAAGTGAATTCATCTTGCTTGATACAGCTTCTACTGTACTGATTTCTTGTGACAACACAACTGGAAATGCTGCCATCATTAGCCAAAACGGAAACTATTTCCTGAAACTGGAGCTTTTTTCCTTGAGATTTTTTCATTGAATGTAATCTAGCATCTTTTAAACTTTTTTTGGTTGAATAGCTGACTCAATGTTGTAAAGTAGTAAAGGAGATCTTAGCAAATAAATAATAATTCTCGTGAACACTTGAGTAAACTGTAGCAATGATTTTATTCTCCTTTGGTTTTGCTTGTTGCTGCATTTTTTTGCCAAACTGTGAAAACATAAATTTTTCCTTTTACTATGAAAGAAAGTTTCAACACTCAAATGAAATCATTTGTAGTTCATTAAACTAAAGAGACTTCATATTGTGTTTTAATTCTCTGGTTTATGTGTAGTAACTATTTCTTTTGGTTTTAACAGATTTAGCTTCATTGCATTCTTTGAACAGAAATATCTGTTGAAATTCTTTTAACCATGTTTCTATGTTTTATGATTTGAATAATATATTTATAAGGAAAAGGAATTTTTCTTCTAAAAAAATGAAATAGAAAAATTTTTTTTTGTTTTCATTTTGCATCAAATAACCTTGTGTCTTTATAAAAACCTCATTGGTTGTCAGAATCTTATGTAAAATAATAAATTTTAGTAAATCTTGTTCAATTTTAATTGTTTCTTTTTAAATTTGTTATTTTTAATTCTTTTTGAACTTTTGTAATTCTTTTATCTATCCTATTATTTAGGCCTTTTCTAAAAGGTTCATTAAGCTTTCTTTAGTTGTTTCTAGTGTTCAATCTTATATAGTGTTCTATCTTACATAAGTAATTATGTAAGTCTTTATTGTGTTTTAAAATCATTAATGTCTTAGTGCTATGTAGTCATACAATTTGTTAAAAAGTTTTTTACTTTGTACTAGTTTTAATCTCAGTTTTGTAAAACTTTTGTTTTTAAAATTACATTTGTATATTTTTTATTGTAGGAATTCTTCAATTTGAATTTCATTTGAACTACAACTCGTCAAAGCTTGATGCATGGGATCCTGTTCCTTTACAGCTAGCTGGATATCTGCCTGAAACAATTAGGAAAGAAAATATGCAAGCGTCTTCAATTTACATCCACGGTATATATCTATATAAACTAAGAATTTTTTTTCTTTTTTTTTTTAAATTTAAGAAAAAATTTAGTTTTCATTCAATTATATGACATGTTTTGCAACATTCAGATATAAATGGAGTTATTGTAGCTTACCTTACAGTTATCCTTTGTAAAAATGAGTTTATAACATTTTTAGCTTTTTTTTTAACATTTAAATTACTCTTATAATTAAAAGATATTTTTGTCACAATTGTTAATTATTGCTATGATAAAGAACTTTTAAAGATATAAGTGTGTTTTTTAGAAAATGAATCAAGTTCAATGATTTTCCCTATATCCTCTGCTTCATTTGAAAGTAAGGATTTGATGTACTCTATTGAGTCTGACATAAACAATTCTATTGTTGCCTCACAAGGCTCTTCTATAAATGATTCTGTAAGTCTTTAAATTCTTTCAACCATGTTTCTATTTTTTAAGGTTTGAATAATATTTTTAGATGATACATTTTTATGAGGAAAAAGATTTTTTTCTGTAAAAATTAAAAAGAAGAATTTTATTTCACTTTTATAATGAAATATTTTACTATCATATTAAAAGTATGGTGAATTTTATTTTATTGAATCTAAAATTACATTTCAATGGGATCTTAATTTTGTTATAATTTTTAGTTTTTAGTTTTAGTTTTCTTTAAAGGGAATATTTGCATTATTTTGCAGCTTCAAACATTTTTTGCTTAATTTTTAAAGACTCTAGCAGATGGTTTTAATTTGAATCAAGTTATTGAAAATCAGATACCAATTGGTAATAGACTTGCTGGCAGAGGATGGAGTGGTTGGTCTTCATCATTTGAAGAGGATGGAAAAGATATTGATGATGAACAAAACTATAATGTTGATCGTACTGATAGTTTTAATACCACATTACCTAAAGACTTTGGTACTTTACTCATGGATTACAGTATCAAAAATGCCATAATAAATCAAGAAAATACTTTAAAGGAAGACAATGCTGATATAATTCTAGATGTGAGTTCTTCATTTGCTCAGATTTTTTTCTTTTTTTTAGTGTTTTAATACGTTAATTGTAGTCAAAAGCAAGGATATGTTTAACCATTTCACTGGTGTTGCTAGAATGATCATCAGCATTATACTATTTACAAGTTTCAAAAGTTCTTCAAATATGAAATGTCACTTTGTGAAATAAATGAAAATGTTCAAAATGATTGAAATTCTATGTTCTTTTTTTTAAAAGTTGTTATAAATTGTCATAATAAAAAAAGAATGATTACAATTTGTCATGTCATTAGTATGTTTTTGGTTTTTTAGGAAAGTAAAAAAATCAAATCTTCTAGTAAAATCTCAGGTAACAGTACTTTCAGTATCTTTTTTTTATTCTAAGAGTTAATTTATTAAAATGATTATCATTTTTGAAAATTGTTCATCTTCTTTAGAATACTTGGAGAATGCTGAGAGTGAGGTTGTTGTTTTTATTGTATAAATATTAACAGTTGTTTTATATCGATTTCTTTTTAGCTCTAAAAAGACTTACTGATGTTTGTGATACAAAACTAAAGTTTAAAACTTTTGTCATAAAATAAGTAGAGAAATTTTGTTTTTTCAATCACTAAATTTTTTCTTACAATCATGTGTAGGTAGTACCTCAATCCCTCACTATGCAAACAGATCAAACAACTCAAGTGAGTGATTTTTTAAATCATATGTTTTTAATCATATTTATGTTTAAATAGATAAAAAGAAGTAGTTGTTTATTATATAAAGTAGACCAGCCATGAGCTAAGTGTACTGTGGTAAAATTTGATAATCCTCATTGTATGAAACTGAAATTATTTGATTGTGGTGATTTGATGGTTTATATTACTCAGTAAAAACTGTTTTGATTTTCATTAGAGTTCTAAAGATTTAATAAACCAGTTATCAAGGTTAGCAAAAGAGCAAGGACTTGATAAGCAAAACTTTTCCTGCATGAAATGCAGCAAATCTATTGGATTGAGTAAGTATTGAGTTTTATTCTTCAAAGTTTTTGTTGGGTATTTTCTTATTTGTTGTTCACACTGAGTAATTTTTTTTTAAGTTTTTGGTTCATTTAATGTTTGCAGTTTTGACGGTGGGTAAGTTTTTTTTTAATTTCTTTTTAACAAAGTTTTATAACAATTGAATGACAGAGAAAGAAAAAAGAATTTATAGGGGTCTAAGAAGGCTGAAATTTAAAGCTCTTATTGATAGTACATTATTTTGTCATTTTTAATTTGATCATTTAAATCTAATCAAAGGTTATAGTTTCTACCCATAAATAACTTTTGCTTTAATAGTTTTTATTTCCAAATGTTTATAAAGATTTTCGCATAACTTAGTTATAACTGAGCACAACAATTTTCTTTTTAGATATTACTGTTTTGATTGCCATAGTAATGATGAACACATTTTGTCTGCAAGAATTATTCATAACTGGGATTTTAGGAAATATCCAGGTTTTTTCTTCTGCTTAACACAAAATTTAAAAATTTACTTTTAAATAAATTTTGTTAAAAAAAAAACTTTTCTGCTTTTTTAACTTTTACAGTTTCAAACTACAATAAAGTATTCCTGAAGAAGATTGATGAAGAACCGCTGTTTCACATTGATGAACTCAACCCTGCATTGTATGATGTGGTACCTTCCCTACAAGAAGTTAAGGTTGCTTTTTGTTGTGTTGCTTTTTTGTTGTTTCCTTTTCTTTTTCTATATTTTGTCATTAATTGCTAATACAGTTAAAATCTTTAAGAATGCTGAACCGATTTTTATAGGTTTTATGCGCATCATTTGTGTTTACTTGCAACTTACTTATGTTCTGTGCAAATTTCTTTTTTGTCAAGAATTTTAAAAAAAGTTTTAAAAGGCTGTTTGTAAAAAAACGACAACAATCTTCTTTATATTTTTTTAAAGGTTTCAAATTAAAAAATAAAAAAATCTTAATGTTCGCACATTTTACATTTTATTTAGTTTTTACGAACTCAACTTTGTTTCATAAAAGGTTATGTACAAACATGCCGCCAGGATGTTGCTGAAGACTTTAGAAGAAGGTAATTCAAACACAATTAGTAATAATTAACTGCTGCCATCAATTACTTTATGTAATAATTAACTGCTGTTATATCAATTACTTTATGCTGATAAATATGATCTGAGCTTATCTTTTATTTTTAAGTTTCATTCTTTTGAGTATCTTTCAATTTTATTGATGGAATTTCAGTCTCATGAATTTCTGTTTAGAGTGTGGCCCAGAGATTACTTATGTGATGATGTGCATCAGTATTCAATAATAGTGAGTTTTAAATTCTTATTGATTTTATTGTCGGCTTTAAATAAATTCAAAGAAAGTTGCAGTTTGATTTTCATAGGGAATAAGATCACTTCAAAGTTTTAAAATCTGGTAAAAAGAGATTTTAAATATCCCATTAAAACATTATTCCAAATGAAACTAAGCCAAAACTGAAATTAAAACCAAGTTTCAATTTCAGTTTTGGCTTAGTTAAAAATTCGACAAATAATTTCTTTGGTTTGCTTAAGTTTTTATGGTGTTCAGTATTTGCAATATGAAACTATGATGCAATGTAGCAATTTGCACTGAAACGCTTTATATTTCATAGGATTTTGTGGAAGTTCAAAGTGGGCAGTTGGCGCAGAACCTGAAAAAAATAGTAGCCGATTTTTCGCGGCATATTTACAAATGCACTGTAAGCTAGTGTGACCTTGTATATAACTATACCAAGATCTTGTAATACAGAAATCTTTCATTACAGTTGTAAAAAATTTCAAATTTATTATTATTATTATTTATTTTTTCTGTTTTGAATTTGGTCATTTTTAGCTTTGTAAACAAAAAGGATTTATTTGCGAGTACTGTCACGATCAAACAATTATTTATCCTTTTCAGCTGGATTGGGTTGCTCAGGTACGTTTTATGTTCTTTCTACTTCAGAGTTTTTTTATGTTCTACTTCAGAGTTTTTTTATGTTCTACTTCAGTTTTTTTATGTTCTACTTCAGAGTTTGAACAAGTCTAACAAAATGATAGGGCTTTTTGTTTATTTAAATAGTGCTCCGGCTGTTTATCTGTCTTTCATAAAAAATGTCACCAAGAAAAAAGATGTCCAAAATGTGTGCGGGTCCGCCTGAGAAGTCAGGGAACTATAAATGATATTGAACTCAAATTTTCTGTAACACAAGTTGAACATTCTGGTGGTAATGACATTTTATGACGTTCTATTTAACAAAAAATGAATTTAATGTCGTTCTGACATTTATGATGTTTTTTTTTTTTTTTATGAAAACAGAAACTTTTAGACTCTATTATTCTTATAATTTTATACAAAGTTTTATTTGTTACTTTATAAATAAAAAGGTATTTTAAACACTGAATCATAAAACTTTGCCTCATTGGTTGATATCTTAAGAAATACTAATATTTTTTTTTATTATATTTATGCTGTATATTTTTTTTTTATGAGTGCATAATTTATGAATACATAATAGTATATTAACAACACATTTTTATATGGATTCTAAGTCTAAATTGTAGAGTTCAAAAAAGTAAAAGTTAAAGTTTTAACTTTTTTTGCTTATCTTATTTTTTGATGGTTCTTGCATTTTTTTTTTTATAGCTCATGTTTCTTTATACTACGACTTATTTATATGTAGACGGGGGGGTGTACTATATGTACACTGATGTACTATATGTAGACTGTCGAAAAAGAAATGAAGGGAATTGAGTAATCTATAACCTCTTTAATTCCACATTCAATAAAGATTTAAATTAAACTACATTAATATAGAACTTAGATTTTTGCAGCTTTTTTTGTTGTTTTTTAAAACATTTTTCATGACTTTACGCAAGATTTCGTTTATCGTTTGAATTTCTCCTTGAACATTGCTTTTTAGTTGATTTATGGCCCTTAGTCTATTTAAATATATTTAAAATTACTCTTTGGAATAGTGTGTTCTCATAAAATGTCCCGTGGCAGCGCCATTGTTTCTCTAAATGTGTTTGCTTTGACTCCATCCTGTTGAAACCACATTTGTTGGTTCTCAACAATTGACCTTAAAATTAGAGACCGCCGATTCGTTACTGTTTATCGGTTTGCGGATTGTGCACCGAATTATCTATGCTAAACGGTTCAAATTACTTACGGATTGATTTGATCCGAAAATAATTTATCGGAAAATAATTCGTTAAAATTTTTTCGGATTTTTTTTTCGGATTGCAATCCGATTCGATACTTTCGGATCGGATTGTAATTCGAAAAATTTTTTTCGAATTGGAATCCGAACCGATATTATTTTTACGGATTTATACGGATTCAGAATAAAAAAAGCTTTCAATTTAAGATTCATTTTTATTTATTTATAATATTCAAATTTACAATGAAACGAAATGATTTCCTTGTTAAGGTGGTATACCCCCTTCAAAATTATCTTGGAAGTGAAATCTTATACTCAAAATTAAAATTAAGCCTATGAAAGATCTTATTAAATGAAATCGATTTATAAAATTACAGGTGGTTATGTTGTCATGACAATCACCTAAAATGGCGGATATAGGAAAATATGCACGTCGCACTATCAAAAATATCTCAGATTCTAATAGAGTATTCAAAGTAAAACTTGGCCCAATGATAAAAAACAGTTTGATCTATGCAATCTGCCAAAAGTTTTTAAATCTGACTATTAGTTTCCATGTAGCACTACACGGATTATGAAGATTTTTAAATAAGCCAATTTTTAGTGCTGAAACAGCAATATCTCAAACCCTGAAATGTTTTATAATTAACTTTTGGCAGATTGCATACATCATATAAAAACACATCATTGCTGAAAATTTGATTAAAAACTGATTACTAGAAAATCAAATAACTGTGACGGGAGATTGAAAAATAGAAGTTAGCAAAAAAACACTTTAAAAATTAAAAAAGAGAAAAAAATGCAGAAAAATATTTTTAAAATAAACAATGTCTGTAAATTTTAAAGCAAAATGTTTAAAAGCTACCAGCAGCATAAAGAGTTCCTTGTTTTTGCTTTTCCTTATCATTTTTGTTCTTTTTATTGCCCCTGATTGTTTTTCTACGCAACTTAACATCGGATTTATTTTTGTATGACGATTGATACAAGCGTATTTTATTTTCTTTATTGCAGCCATCTATCATAAATGTTCCTGGAATCATATTGAGTTTTTCATAAGTCATCACTGATGCTTTTCTTCCAATATTAAAGTTTGCAATAGCATCATATGTTGCAAATTTCAAATGTAACAATGAACAGAATTTAGTTTTCGGTACTCTTTCCCATATCATCATGTTAAGACTCTCATTTTGGTTCTGAGTTTTTCCATGCATACATTTTGCAAGTAATTCATTAGAGCTAAGTTCTTTATAAATTGGCTTTAGTAACTCAATAATATCACGTGGCAAACCAGGGCCAGGTTTATAGAGAGAAGGTTGATTGGGATGTTTTCGATCAACATTGTGCTGGCACCAACTTTTTTCACCGTTTGGACAATAGGTGTGATAATTATTTTCTTTTGAGGAAGCAACATGAAACAATGAAGCAAGTATAGCACTGCGCATTTCATGAACAGACTGATTTTTGGTTCTTACTGCAATTCCATAATAGTTTTGCAATCTGTCAATTGTTGCATCAGTAAGTCTTCCTTTACCACCTAGACACCTTTCCTTTTTCAATTTTCTTAATCGTGTGCCAACTCTTTTTTGCATATGACCAACACATTCTAATTTTGAAACTATTGTATCACCATACACTCTTTCAACAGATGAAAATGCCTTACTATCTCCGTCACCACAAAATTCAGTATAGCGAAGTTTATATTTTTCAATAGATCGTTCAAAAATTGATTTTGCTCCAGCGACCTCCATACCGGTGGATGGGCCAGTATAGTTGAGGTTACAAAAATGAGTATTTTTTAGCATTTTATATGCATCAGGGTCTGTATTTTTTTTCTTTAGAATTAAAAAACATTGTTTGCAATATTTGGATAATACTTCACAATCCAAAACTTTTCCTGTAATCATTGATATTGCAGTATAAACACCGTTGTATGAGGAAAAACCTCGACGTTGCCAAGTACCATCACAAGAAACACTGGTATTTATTAAATTGAATTCATCAGTAGTATGTTGGGATGCTTTTATAATTTCAAGTGCAGCATCAGACATGGTTTCTACTGCAATTGCTTCAACTTCAATAGCAATTTTTCGAACAATTTTAATGTAAGTGTTTTTAGTCATTGGCGGTGGAAGATCCATAAGATAACAGAATCTTTTAAGGCCAGTATGGCCTTGTCCACATGAACGCATTGCATAAACTGACCTTTGGTTAATATCAAAGGCTCTACAACTTCCAGAACCACACTTCTTGGATGTAAAAAATTCATGATTGAATCCACATTTACAAAATATAATCAATGAGCTGGAAAGTCCAAATTTTTTTTTTGCATTTTCAGCTAAATTAAGTCGACAAGTTTTACATTCTGGACAACATAACAACTGAACAACAATGGCTAATAAAGTGCTATCAATAATTCTGTATCCACATATGTTTTTTTTATTAGAACTTGCAAAAGTATTAATAGGGTTTACCTTCGAATTAGATACATTTATTGAGCTCTGTGAATCTGTTAGTAGAAGACTAGTATTTGCTGAATTTTTTTTATTTAAAGTATATTGATTTCCATGAAATCTTTTTTTCTTTTTGTATTGAGTAGCAAATTTCACACGTTCTCTACCCATTAAAAGTATAAGGTTTAAATTATATAAACATAAACAGATACCTAGATATATATATAACTTTTAAGATGGCAATTCGTTTTAAAGAAACTTCTGGAAGAAATTTATGAGAAATCCAGTTATTGCTTTTAATCTTACAGATGTTTTGATTAATGGAAAATAGAAATAAATTATAAACTCATTTCAACAAGCTTTTTCTCAGTATCAAAAGTTATATTTGGGGAGAATTTCTTGGCCAAGTAAAAATTTAACCGTTGCTATGGAGGTTGTCAAGGGCGCTTTAAAAAGTAAGGTTTAGTAAAGTTTGTTTTCCTCAAGTTACATACTGAATTTTAAAAAATGGTTTTCAGAATATGATTCTATGATAAATTTTAGATTAAATAAAACAACAAAAATTTTTTTGAAAAATTTGATATTTCTGAGGGGTATACCACCTTAAGAAATAAAAAAAAGTCAAAATCACACTGAAAGTTAATCATTTTCCAAATTCATTTCCTGGCCACACAATGTCTTGAATTTTACTGAGTTGCTTAGTGTTTTCTTTCATATATACCAACATCTCAACCTTTGAGATTGAAAGATTGGTTCTTCTAGAGCTGTATATATTCCCTGCTGTTGAGAAAACTCTTTCAGATGTTGATGATGCAGCAGGTATACAGAGGTTTTTTCTGGCCAGCCTTGACATTATTGGGTAAATATACTGGTTTTGTTTCCAGAATTCCAGTACATTTGTATTTGCTGGAACCGGTTTTGAATTCAAATACCCCTCAATTTCAGCAGAAATGGCTTTCTTGGTGCTTGTTTCACCTCCAGGATTAATGTAACCTGCACCAAACACTTTCTTCCTCAGTTGTTCAGTGAAATCAAAGTCGTCATCATCTTCATCATCCAACATTGAAGGGGAAGGAGTGCTTTGGCTAGCCAAAATTTCTTTTTTTGACAGTTCTTCCATAGCTTTTTTTACTGCAGTTTTGACTACTTCAAGTTTTTCCCCCTCATCCACAAAGCACATGCCGTTGCTGTTAGGATCTAAAAAATGAGCTATAGAAAATTCAATATTCATCAACTCCCCTTCGAATCTTTTGTTTAGATCTTCATTGAAGTAGTGAGCAAGCTCTGATGACACCTCGGTTTTTGGCTTGATCATCTCCCTTGCTAATCTTTCTCTGATGTTGTATAGACAATTAATAACGGAACAGATGCTAACATTCTTTTCACTGCTGCATTTCTCAGAGAATTCTGAGAGGCCTCTCAGAAGCCGGATGACAGATTGAATAGATTCCAATTCATCATCTGTTGGTAAAAGATCTGTGAACTTACAACCTCCAGAAACAGTAGGGTTCGGATTCTTTAAAGAATGCATCGCCGGAAGAAGATCCACCACAGACTCCATTTGATGGAGGTCAGAGTTCCATCTTGTGGGGCATCTCTGTACTAACTTCGTTCTGGAGTTTTTTAAGGCTTTGGCAGCATTAACTAAAGTCATAGCTTTTTGAGAGGACTGGTTGAAGTGACCTACTAATTTTGTTATTTTGTGGTTGAGAATCGACCATTTTGGACATCTTTTATCATCGACAGCACCACTGACAACTAGATTTAGACGGTGGTCGACACACCAAATTGCACTTTGAACCCCAATTGATTTCCTAACACCTGCTTGGACATTAGCTGCACCGTCGACTGTTATCCAGGTTTTGACTCCAAAATCAAGTTCCAGTTTGTTGATAGATTCATTGAGCTTCTTGGCAATATTGTCGGCAGTATGTTGTTCGGGGAAGTAGGACATTTCTACCAAGAAGCGCTTTAATTGGAACTTTGAATCTATATAGTGGAGTGTAAGGCTCATGAAAGACAAATTGGTGTGATCAGTGGTCCACACGTCGGATGTAAAGGCCACTCCATCAAGATTTGACTTGTCTGAATTGAAAATGTTTTTTACTTGTTCCTTGATGAATTTAAAAAGGAGAGGAATGTATTTTGTAGATATATTCTTTGCTGTAATGGCTCTGAATTGACCGTTGGTTGCAGTTCTCATCATCCGGGTGAGTGCGTCAGTTTCTACAATAGAAAATGGTTGAGTGTCCTCAATCACCCATTTAGTAATGTCAACAACAGTTCTTATTTGATTGATGTCAGTAACTTCCCATTCAGGTTTGGTAGCCTGTTTTCTGCCTTGCAGTGTCTGTGTGTTGGAAGTGCCACAAGTTCCACTTGGTCCAGGCTGTGGCGATACTGGTGTATCTTTTTGTGTTTGTGGACATCTCCTCTTTTTTCCTCTTTCTTGTGTTTGTTCAAAATCTGAGTCTTCAGAGGTAAGCTCATCAAAAATGTCTGGTATTGTTGATTTTTGCTTGTCTTTCCTTTCTAATTGTTTATATAAATTCAAGTGGACTCTTTTCAAATGGTTCCTTAAAGGACTTGTGGTGCTTTTATTGATTAAGTATATTTTGCCACAGGCCTTGCATTTTGCCTTGTTTTCCTCCACATTGTTGAAGAATTCCCAAATATTAGACAGCTTAGGCATCTGAAAAGAAAAAAAAAGTGAAAAAAAAAAAAAAAAAAGGAACGAATCGGATTGAGTTTGCCATATCGGATCGGACGAATATTTCGGATTATTTATTGAATTTAAAACCCACAAAAACGGATCAGATTGTTAATAAGGATTACTTTTCGGATTAAAAATTCGAAAACACGGATCAAATTACATTTTCGATTTACTGACTTTTTATTGAAATATTTGCCTCAATATTTCCTTAATATTTGCCTTAATAAAACGTGATAGTTTTTTATGCATACAAACAGTTTCCGAAAAAGAACTAATTATTTATTAAGTTATTTGAAAATTTTCCTTAATATTCGTCTTAACAATAAATGATATTTTAGAGGCATGCATAAAGTTTTCAATAAAAGAACTAATTATTTGCCTTAATTATTGAAATGAGCGTAACAATTTTTCAAACTAGTTTTTATCTCTATTTCTATTTTTATTTCTGTTAATATTTAAGTAGAAGAAATATTACAATATAAACTTTATCGGACCAATCCACTAATTGAAGCAATCCGCAAAGCGAAATAATTCGCAAAGGAATTCGATCCACAAAAAAAAAAAAAAAAAAAACCGCAAAAATTCAGTTTGAAATATTCTTAACTTTTAAATCAAATTAATATAATAATGGCTTACCGTAATAAATGTAGGTGAAGAATAGTAGACTTGATCTGTTGAACGAATTGTTGTAGGTTAAGATTTCCAAATACAACTGATTGAAAATAAAAAAGAAATCCACTATTTATAGGACGCGCACATAATAAAAACGTAATTTTTTTGGACCACACCATTTAATGGTGACGCGAACGGAACGCGATTCGTAAAATTCGCTAAACGAATTAAAGTTAAATTGATTTTTAAAAATTTTTCGGATTAATAATCCGAACAGCAAAGAGAATCCGCAAAAAAAAAAATCCGCTAGTGGTTCGTAAAAATTTTTCGGATTGATAATCCGAACAGCGAAGTGAATCCGCAAAAAAAAAAAATTCGCTAGTGGTTCGTAAATTAGTTTTCGGATTATTAATCCGAAAAATTTTTACGAACTGACTATTTTAATCCGCAAAATAAGTCGGATTGGCTTTTTGCGGATTTTACGAACCGAATCGGCGGTGCCTACTTAAAATATTTTCTAACATAACACGATGACGAATAACATTGAAGGTAACTAGTATTCTAAAAAAAATACGTGTGAATTCTCAGATGACATTCCACGTTTTCTTTTATTGCAAATATTTCTTGAAATAAAGCATAAATAAAAGTTTTTTTAAAATCCAAAAGTTATTACTCATGATCAGTGATATATATTAACTAGATGTCTTACTTCACAAAAATTCCGTGAGAAAAAGTGAAGCAAGTTTTTAAAGCTTTTAATGCCGGTAGCCGTTTTATTCAAACTGACAATACTTCATTTTTGTTTTGCTTTTAACTATAATCGCGTCATTTCAGGCTGGCAAAAAATTTGCTTCACTGCGGAAGCGTGAGTTAGATATCTAGTAAATATATATCGTTGCTCGTGATATTGTAAGTAACAACTTTAATACTAAGTAACAAAAAGATGTGGTTGAAGAAAATCTGAAAAACCAATCCGCTTTATCAGAATAGCTGTGATAACGCAAAAAGTTGTACTAGGACTCTTAGCTCAAAGGAAAAAAATTTACTCCATGGAGACCTGAGACAAAGAAAGTACACTGATTTTTAGTTATTTGTCATCCTTCAACATCTGTTGATGGAGTCAAGCTTTTAATTGTAGGCAAATTATGAAATAATTCTCCGTATGTTTTTAAGGATTGTTGATGAGAATGTCAAAAATAAAGTGAAGAATGAGGGTGTTTCCAATCTTCCAGTTGATGCTGTTATCGTGTTTTTAGAGGATGGTGCATATAAAAACGAAAAACAGAGAGAATTACATGCTTGAAACTACGGAAGAATGACAGAATTTGATGAAAAATAAAGAAAGAACGACTGATCCTGACAGAGCCTTCACCAAGATGGAAAGTATTAATATTTTCAAGCTAAAAATAGCTTTTCTGGTCCATCTGGGATGAAGAATGTCGTTAGGAACTCAAAAAAACTTATTCTCGAAAAGGAGAGCCACCAAAGAAAATTAAAACTAATTCCAAAAGCTCTTTATAGTTTTCTGGAGGCCGCAGCTGAAGACCAAAATTAAGGAAAAATTTCCGAATCGATATTCAGTGTTGCATGAATGGTCATCATTAAAATGAATTGTTGCTGAGCAACTGAGTTGATTGCTGAGCATAAAACATAAAGTTGTCACAGTATTTAGATTTCTGCTAATCATTCAACAAGGTTTCCAAAGAGATGATTATTGTGAATCTTCTGAAAACAAATCTTGAGTGTAATACCCTCAGGTGGCATCCTCTATTTCAAACTATGGGCAACCCATAGTACACCTTCATCTGAAATCAGGAGCAATCAGGCAGGTTCATTAAAGATCAGGCGCAATTCATCATGCAAGTTGAATGGCCAACAGCATATATGCTGGAGAAATGTACAGCAAAGTTTTTGGAATTTTTAATCTAGAAAATTATAGCTTTGTAGGTCTAAATACACAAACTATTCAAAATTCAATTTATTTCGAATAAGAAGTTTGTAAATTCTAAGTCGATGCTTAGAATTAAGATTAAATAAATTACCTTTTGAAACTTCAATTTTTAGTCGAATGCTACTGACACTTAACATTTTCGGGTTAGAAATTCTCTGGTTCTTTTTTGAAATAAAAATGAAATTTATCATGTGTTTAAGTCAAAAATAAATTAAAATATTTACAAAACTAAATATAAGCATGTGTCATGGACTGATAGTAATAGGACTTCCTAAAAAATCCGAAATCTTCGTATCTTTCAAAGTGTCTCTGCTCTTATTTTTTGAAAGTTTGCGGGATACGTTTCTTATTGTAGCAGCAGTTTTGGCGATTGTTGAGGAACTCTTTTTAGGCAAAACTAATAACCGTGATTGACCACCCATTCCATTAAAACCTTGACGCATAAGAGGTCCAGAGGATGCTGGTTGGGTGTGGGCTTTTATATTATTTTTTGTTGATTTAATGTCTCTCAGTGGAACACGATGATCGGCTCTATTTGTCGTAGCAACACGTTTCAAGCCAAATCTACGGAAAAAAAGTTCAAGGAATAAATAACTTTTTTATAGACTACTTAAAAAAGGTATTTTGTTTTTTTTTTTTTTAAAAAAAAAAAAAACTTTTTTTTAAAAAGAAAAAAAAAAAAAAACCATACAACTCTTCGATTTCTTTATCACTTTTTTCGTCTAAACTTCTTTCTATTAAGTCCGAGCTATCATCAAACAAGTCTAAAGTTGCATTGTTATCATCATAAAGCCGTGAGCGCTTCTTGGTGGCTGGTTCTGAACTAAAAAAAAATTATCTTAAGTTCGATGTTATGTTAATACAATCCTGTGTGCAGGTTCAAAATGTTATATAACAAGAAAGAATAATTCAATTACCTTTCAGTAAATCTTTTGCTAGAAGCAATACATGGACTCGCAAAGTTGAACGAACATTCAAGATTTTGAATTTTTTCCATGAGTTTCTATCACATCGCAAAAAAAAAAAGAAACACAAGCAAACATGTAAAATTTTCATTCTAATCGCAGCTCTGTCATCAAAGTATTCCGTAATAATTTGTTAATACCTTTCTAAAAACAATCTTAAAGAACCAAAAAAATCTTTAAATACCTTGTTTATTTCATTCAGATGAATAACATCTTTGGTTAGAGTTTCAAGTTTTTCATTCTGCTCACAGCGCTGAAAAATTTTAAGTGTTTTGAAGAAATAAACGATAAATAGGGAATAAGGGAAAAATTTGAAAAAAGTTTTTATATTTTCATTTTGATCCTAAACAGTTGCAATAGAACTTTAAATCGGCTTCCGTAATAAAAGAAAATTAAATGCAAAAGAGAAAAACAAAATAACCTCACGTTCCAAAGCTTCGGCACGTCGCTTGCATTTTCGTTTTTCGATCTCTAGCTTATTTTTTGTTTCTTGCAATTTATCGAAAGCGCTGCGAAAAGAAAGAATTCTTATTGCTTATTTGTTTAAGATTTACAGATTTTTTATAAATTGGTTTGAAGAACTAATAACAGATTCAAGTTAAGCTTTGCTTCTTGTTACCATTTCTACGTCTTAAAATTTCGACCTGATTTTATTTTCAATTCATTTTTATTTCACAACGTATTCATTATTTTCTCAGATGGTAAAATTTCTTTTTGATATTAGAAAAATTAAACTTGTTAAAAAAAGATGACATAAGTAAATGATGTTAAATTAATTTTTTGAGAAAAAATGCCTTTAATAAATTTTTGTTTAAAATTCCAATGAGAACATCGATATGATTTTCACCCAGTTATTTCAGTGGATTCGTCTAACGGCTCGACATTCTCATAATGAAATTCATAAATCTAATGAAATATTGGTAAGAAACTCCTTAAATATTTTTTATTTTAAAGGTCTTAATATAAAACAGCAGTTCGCAGTACAAAAAAATAGAATACTCTAAAGATTAATTTAAACACATTTAACTTAAAAGTAACAATTGTTTTGAAATAAACATTACACAAAGAATGTTGCAACACAACCACTCAACCGTGCGTTCGTACTCAGTAATACTACCTTACAAAAGGTCAGAAAAATAAAGAAAACATTAACAGCTTACAAAAAACTTTAAAGAACCTTTTTAAAGTAAACAAAAAGGATTTGCATACTTCTTTAGGATAATGTAAGACGTTTTGATCTGACTAAGTGATTCTGATGAGTCAGTATAATTCTTTAAAATGACTTCTACTTCATGTCGATCACCTTTAACTAATTCATTGATGCTAAAAAAATAAAAATTTAATTACTTTTTTTTTTCTAAATGCATCAAACATTAAAATGAGAAAACCATCTTCAAGCTTACTTTTTTTTTTCCGGTTTAACTGGTGAACTTGGATAGAAAACTTACTTTGCAAAACTTGTGAGTTTCTTTTCTAACAGTACAACTTCTGCTTTAAATTTTTCACAATCCGACTTAAATTTTTCCAAATACAATATTTGTTTCTATGAAAAGTTAGATTAAATTTGTTACTTGAATACTTAAAAATATATTTGAATGCAAAAACTACAACAGTGTAAAACAATGAAAACATAGTTAAAAGTTTTACAAACAAAACCTAATAATGAAACATTTATGTAAAAATATTATTTTGTAAAATACCTTTAGAATACTGTTATGCCCCTGAGTGTTTTGTAAAACTTCACTCATGGTTTGTAATTCTTGCTTTTTAACAGTAATTTCACTTTCATATAATGATTGTTGCTCTCTCATTTTTGTGCAATCTTGTTCTGAAAAAACAGATTAAAAAAAAGGAAGTGACGAAAAAATAAATGGATAAGATCAAGGAATTAATGGATAAAACAACTAATAAAACAAATAAAAGAAAAGACAGAGAGGATTAAAAATGTAATAAAAAAGTAGAAAAGAATGATTTTAAAGTTTTTGACAAAAAATAAAACAAATTTAAAAAATCTTTAAAATTATTAACATTAATTTAAAGTGCGCAGCAGCAATTTGTGAACTAATTTTTGGCTAGGTTTTGTGATGTAAATAAAATACTTCTGCTATTTATTTTTGTTGGTTAATGCTCAAGTTTTACAATGGAAGCCAAAAGAACCAAAGTTTTAAATTTGATTCATGCAGGTTTTCCTGCACGTCAAGTGATTAATGTTTTCGGAGTGTCTAAAACTACATTTTACAAAGTGAAAAAACGTGACAGTGCTGAGAGAGCCAAAATACACTCTCCAGTGAACAAAAAAGATGATAAAAAGTTCACAGAAAAGCTTAAAAAGCATGTTAAGAAGAATCCTACTGTATCTATCAGAAAGACAGCAAAACTGTTCAATGTTGATGAGAGGACAGTCAGAAGAACTCTAAAAACACTTAGAAAAGTCAGTGTGGTCCAAACTTCACGTCAACTTTTGACAGAAAGACTAAAAACTTTAAAATTAAGTGATCAAAGAAGCTTCTGA
This sequence comes from Hydra viridissima, assembly GCF_058129835.1. Lineage (NCBI taxonomy): Eukaryota > Metazoa > Cnidaria > Hydrozoa > Anthoathecata > Hydridae > Hydra > Hydra viridissima. The sequence continues at coordinate 12,938,432 of NW_028324308.1, read as the reverse complement.
ATCAGCTGAAAAGCCATCCTTTGCCAACAGTTTTCTCAGATGAAAAACTTTTTAGTGTTAACTGTGTGTTCAATAGGTAAAATGACAGATTCATTGTGCAGAAGGATGACAAAGCACCACCTGCATGTCACACCAAGCACCCTCAGTCTATCATGATGCTAGGAATCATCGCTTCTAATGGAGAGAAATCCACCAATCTACATGTGTATATCAGCTTACTAAAACGTTATGTGGTGCCATGGCTGAAGAAGACATTTTCAGAAAACAATTATATCTTTCAACAGGACAACATACATTGTCATGAGTCCAGAAAAACTCAACAATATCTTCAGGGCAACATGGCTAGTTTCTGGCCCAAAACACTTTTAGTCACCATACAACCCTGGCCTGAATCCCCTTGACTATAGTGTGTGGGGCGTATTTGAGAATAAGGGCTACAAAAAGGTCCACTCAAGTGTCAAGTCACTTAAGTCATCAATTACCTGTGCTTGGAACTCAATTTCAAGGGACTATATAATCAGCACCTGCCAGCCCTTCTGTTCTAGGTTTGAGGCAGTGATCAAAAAAAAGGAAACTTAATTGAATGTTAAGCTGGGAAAAAACGTTTATCTTCAACTTTTCTTCTATTAACATTCCATAAATATAATTTTTTAGTGCTTTAAAAATTCATTTTGAAACATCTTCTAAAAAGTTAACAAATTGCTGTCGCATCCTGTAAATTCAAAATAAATAAGACAAAGATAGTTAAATAAAAAACACAAAGATTTGAAGTACAGAAAAGTTACCTTTTAAAATTAGGTTCATTTTTAAGTCATTCAACTGATTCTAAATAAAAAATCAGGGAAAGGAAAAAATTATGATCAATAACACAATACACACAAATAAAGAGAAAGGGCACAAATAACATCTAATCACCTATCAAATACCATCCA
>NW_028324308.1:12917500-12932500 GCF_058129835.1 Hydra viridissima | reverse complement strand
CAACTATTTAACTATACAACTAACCTATGCAACTATATAACTATGCTTTACCTCAAATACATTTTACTGCTTTAGTTAAATTTGCTTTAATTTTTCGTCACTTAAAAAAAAAAAAAGAATTATTGTTTTTTTTAAGTCACAAAAAGTTGAAACAAATAAAATAAAACCTATACCCTTAATACATATTTTTACTTTTACTTATAAAATCTATAATTAAAATACATATATGGAATCTGTAGCTAACATAATACTTAAGGAATTTATAACAGACATAATACGTTATGAATTTATAATAGTAACATTTTATACCGCTTTTAATTTACAAACAAAAACTTTGTTTTTAAAAATCTATTATTTGTTCTGGATTACTACTCAGTCCGCACTTCAAAGATTCGTAAAAACTAAAGACCTAACGAATGCGTAATAATGAATAATAGCTTTTGAACCATTAAAATTAATGGGTTGTTTTCAAGTTGTCGTTTAAACAAAAAAGACGCCTTCAAGTTGACCACAGTTAAACTTTGCGATTCGCTATTTTGCAAACACAATTCTTGTTTAACATAACCAGAAAACAACTTCATACGGTTTTGAAATCGCGTTCAAAAGATTCCTTTTTCATAACTTAATACACAGTGATTTAGTAGAAGTATGTGTTTTTTTCAATCACAATGAAGATTGTGATATCAATCGTTTAAGTTCCAGCGGTGCGAGTGGCTGATATCCGTAGCCTATCATGCGAATTACGGAGCTCCATCCCTTCGCCGTGGATGTACCCACCTGATACAGTTCTACAGTCTACAATTAGGTTTGTCAATCGATATTCACATCAAAGATCCAATTTGTCTGAGTAGCATCACGGTTCATAGGTCGGTGTAATATTATCAAGCGAAGAGCTTTTTTTTGTCGCACTGTTGTTGGTGTTTATGATTTCATACTCAAGCAGGTTACCGAACGAGTTAAGATGAAATTGTCCTCCAATGGTTAAGAGCTCGAAATTGAGATTTGCGCAGAATTGAGATGGGTTCTTCAACCTTAAATATTTCAGAATTTCAAGAAAGATTGTTTCAGTTCAAAGGTATAATACCTTCAAAAGATATAGGATCGGGAAAAAATTAGAATCGAAGCTTGATTATAAACATTTGACTGATATCTTTTGATGCCCCGCGAAAATGTCAGAATTGATCGTACGGTATCTTATGGTTGTTTTACAATAGAAGGTGAAGAACTTGCATTCGAAACCTTTGGATGAAACCTAGAAATACGAGTACCAACACGCCAAAGAGGCAAAACTTTTTTCACTTTAGGAAATTTTTCAAAAGGTTTCATGAAACTCATGGGAGTAAAGTTTCCAGTGTAAAACTTAACGTTAAAACCTCCTGTAACACCTGTAAAACTTAACGTTAAAACCTGCGGTAACAATTATATATATATATATATATATATATATATATATATATATATATATATATATATATATATATATATATATATATATATATATATATATATATATATATATATATATAGAGAGAGAGAGAGAGAGAGAGAGAGAGAGAGAGAGAGAGAGCGAGATGTTACAAAAGCTGGCAATTAAATTTAAATAAATTGAATTAATTTAAAAAAAGCTACTAAAATATTCAACCCTCCTTATAATTTTGTAATTTTGGTTTAACATAACAAGATAAATACTTCTCAAGTTTGTATCTTTTAACATACACATCTCCTTTGCGATTTTGTACCTCAAAATTAGCTTCATCACTAAAAATTACACCAGACCATTCTTCAACAGAACAGTTAATTCTTTCTTGGCACCATTTCAATTGTTTTAGGAGGTCTTTTACGGTCAAAAGTCCTAGGATTTGATAGGACCTGCAAAAAATGACATTTTTTGTCTATTTCAGTTAACTTTGAAAGCCTACCAACCTTGGAGAATATTTGATAGTTTCAGTTTCTCTCAAACACCGACTAAAATTTTGGTTTCCTTGTTTATTTAAACCAACAATTTGCCATTTAACGCTCTCAGGGATAGTTTTCTTGCCCATTTTAACAAAATTTTACCAGATCAGATTTGGCATTATTTATTTTAAAAATTATTTAATTTTTCATGAAATTTTTTTTGTGGGGTATTATTATAATTATAAGTAATAAATATTATCATTTTCAGAGGAAACCGAAGTCGTATAGATTAAAGATATAGTTAAATCAATAATAACACCATTTGTTTAAATATGATAACCATTCACAGGTAAAAAAATCGGTAATTATCAATAAAAGAGAGAGAAAGTGTCGCGCATGCACAAAGGTGCCAATAAATGGAGGAACTCTTACTTTAACTAATAAAAAAAGATTCAAAAAAATCATCTGTTTCACCAACTTTATTATCAAAAAACTAGACTGATGTAAAAAAGTTACTCTCGTATAAATTTTCTCGGCACACCGTAATAGATTTGGCCACATAACTACTCAACAGTGAAGCAGAGCGTATAATAGTAAAGCGTATAGAAGATATTTCAGAAGAGGACGTCGATGTTACTAATAAACATGTAGAAGAGAATTTATTTACGATTGAGCAAGCTACTGATATTCTTGTAAATTCAGAAAAAGCAGACATCTGAGATGAAGAGAACTAAGAATAAAAATATTTACATGTAAAGATTGATTTAAAGAAAAGTTTGCAATAATACGTAAATATATAGCACAAAGAATAATCAAAACCACAAAAAATACGACTTTTAAACAAAATGGAGGAAAATGGGAGCATGTTGATGGAGGCGTGAACAACAGGTAAAGAGTCTTGAGGAAACTAATAATAGAATCAGTTAAACAAGTAGCGAACTAGATTTTACTAGAAAGGATATGATTAGAGGTCTCGTGAGAAAATTATGTGGTTCGGAATTAACACTGAATAACACTGAATTAACACTGAATTAATACTGAATAACACTCTGAATAAATTATAGCCATTTTTTGAATGATGAGTAACAGTGGCGGCTGTTTTAACTGCTATAACTGCAACAATCGCAACTATAGCTTAATGTTTAGTTAGCGCTGGTGGAACCACAGAAGTTTTGCCGACTCCACCAGTTCCACCAGCCCCACCAACTTCACCAGGTATTAACAACCTAAAAAATGCATTACTTTGGCTCTTAGACAAAGCTGCTTCTGCTCTATCAATAATTACTGACTCAATCATTTCATAGATCTTCCGTGTGGCCGCAAACATTGTTGATTGGCTCGCTAAGAATCTGTAGGCTTATGGTCTGTAGTGATCTTATCAATACCGAACAAAGGTGCAACCAAAGGCGAAGACGATGTGTTAGAAGTGCACGCTCTTAACAATCATAGAAGATTACTAATATTGTTAATGATAAATTTAGTTATTGGTTTACATTTTGTGGTGCAGTGAAGTAGGATTTTATCTGGCTATACAGTTTTCACCAATATAACACTAGGCGAATGTGTTGGATTATAGATTGCTGGTAGCGAGCAATCTTATCCAACAACGGATTATGGAGAAAGTTTCCAGCACAAACCATAGGAGTCTTTTTTAAAAGAGACTACAGAGGTGACTTGATATACAAATGGTAAGTTACGTTGTCCACTTACTTCTGACGTAGAGGCGCCGGCGGTTGTTGTCAAGGCTGAATTTTCATTTAGAGTGCTTTATCTGAGCGTGCTACTATTATCTATCTTCACGAACATGAACGAGCAAAAAATTGGGAAGATCTTCAGGATAATTTTTCTTATTCCGAGGTTGTTTCATGTGCTGTAAGTCTATAAACAGCTCCATCCATGTTTTATATCGTTTTCATGTTTATTATACTATGAGACAAATTTTGTGGAGACTGGGAGAATTGCTACCAGCTGCACCGAAATTCTATCCACGAAAAGCAAATGTAGACAGCCCAGCATTCAAAAAAACTAAATAATGGTTTGATATCAAAGTTTAAAAACAGTTTCTAGAAGTGATTCTTCTTCGAATGTTACAAGGTGAAGAGAGATGAATTCTTCTTCGAATGTTACAAGGTGAAGGGAGATGAATTCGGAAACTTTGAACCACTCTTGTTAGTATTTAAACCTCAGAAATTGTAGTTTTGATGAGTTACAATTTAAACCTGCAGTCATTTCAGGTTGCGAAGTTCTTGTGCTAGCTGTAGGCGCAGTAATTGTAGAATTGTGCACTGACTTTTGTTTATCGCTAATTAGAGCTGATAATAATCGGTAAATAATGATGAATAACATTTGCAAGTACACCTGATTGTTCTTATGCACTATTATACCACACACGTGGCACTTTAAAACAACTCTTTTCGTAATTAACATCATGGGAAATGAAGCAAATGATTATAAAAATAAATTGTAGCGCAGGAGGACAAACTGCATAATGGATTTGTTGGTGGTAGATAAAACGGGTATTCTAACTGGAGTCAACGCAGGCTCAATAGAAGCTAATGGCATTTATGCTGTTGCCAGAGTTAGTCCTGTAGGTGTGGAGCTTCATGTGGTGTTATTTCGTTGATCCTAGCGCTAATACAAAAGCAGTATGAATTGTTCTGAAAAACGATACCATATGTTCTACACGTCCACCGTGGAGGCGGCCGCCTCGCTCCAGGAGGGAGTTTTGCTAGCCCTTACTCATAGTGAACTTTCAGAGGACAAGTTTAAGTTATTAGAATACATATATCATAACTATTAACGTTTTGTTGACACGTTGGTGAAAAAAACGCCAGTCGAAGCTGTTAATGTTCAAGAGTCTTAAAGACTATCCCACTATAAAGACGAGCTTAGATGGTCCAATCATCTTGAAACAGCCCGCTGTTTTTTGTCTTGCAAAAATTGTTAATGTTTTTGCCTATGTCTCTGCTTGCGCAAAATGCGATAGCGGCAATAGGTCGCGGGGAGTATTTCAAAAATTATTACCAGCTATGATAATGACCAGGCTACCAACGGTCAATACTTTTGGTTTCACAGTAAATGTTCTTGCTTTGTCTACGTGGGCTAAGTTTAAAGGAACTTTACTACGCTTTGCAGTTTCCACGGCTCCTGTACTTGAACACATTCAATTCAATAAACCTCTTTGTTTGAACTAGTGTGTTAAACCCAAACTGTTAACCAAACATGCTAAAATATGCTCAGCATCACACTTAACGGTGTAAGAGTTAATTTGAATTTTTGATAGGCCTCTCATGCAATAATTGGCGTTGCGTTTTATAACCTTGGATTGTTGTCTAGATCATCTTGATGCACAATGTGGTCTCCCACCAGAAATACTTTTTTAACTAGGCCTGTATATGTTTGAGTAGCTATCTGTAAAATTCTTTTACCCATACTTCACCCCATGCGTGCCGTGTAGCTGGAGTATAATGTATTGACTTTGTCAGGAGTTGTACGAGAAAGTTCATCATATATTAAAGCATGTCTTTGAAGACTTTTAGTTACCTCCAGAGATGGTTGCAAAAAGACTCGATTCCTGATGACTCCCCAACCAATATTTCAGTAACTGCACTTGTGTTGTCTCCAGTCTCATCAAGTAAATCTTTCAAAGTAAATTTATCAAGTATTTTTCTCAATGTATACAAGATCTAGCGACGCCTCCAATAGATCGTGGCGGCAGGGCAAACCAACATATTACTGAAGGCTAGACAAATATGTTGAGTAGCATCTGCGAGACGGGTTATATCATCAATACGCTTTATGGCCTGGGTATATGTTGCATATGGTTTTGAATTGAGATGTTTCCTTATTCCTCCGATGGTTATCATATCATTCACCCTATTTATCAATAAGTCTTATGATTACAAAATGACTATAATTTCTGCGATAATTGCAGCGAAATTACTTTGTAACAAAAAAATGAAGAACCACAATCGTGATAAAAAAAAGCCTAGAATTTTCTAAATTTCAATTTTTATCCTAAATTTTTAATTTTGGTTGAGAAATAGAAAATCAGCACACATATACCATAATTCTTGTGGATAGACATACCGTATGTGCCAAAATTGTCACCATGTTTGCACAAAGAAATATTTTATATTTTTTTAATAGAAAAGCTGTGAAGAAAAATGAAATTTTAGTTTTATTAATTAAATTTAAGACTTAGCTAACTGAAAATATTGCTTTTTATTAAATTTAGAGGATATTGAATTTTTTTTTTTATTTTTATGTGAAGAGCTAATGGTGACAATTTTGTCGCAAATGAAAGCAAATAACATATTGTAGTATATTAATATCGAGTGTATCCTCCCTTAGATTTAATTACAGCCTGAATTCTTTCAGAAACACTAACAACAAATTTGCAGCATTCCTCGGGGGTAATTGAGTACCAAACCTCTTGTACACGAGCCCAAAGTTCATCCTTATTCTTAGGTGGAGTAGGAAAGTTGTAGACCCGTTGTTTAACTATTGCCCATAAATTTTCGAGTGGGTTAAGATCAGGGCTTTGTGCTGGCCAGTTAACGACTTTCAATTTCTTCTCGTGAAGGAATTTAATGGTCTTATCAGCCTTATGCTTGGGGTCGTTGTCTTGCATGAACATCGCGTTACGTACAGTTCTGCCCCATATTCGAAGGAACTTGAAATATCCGACCTTAAGGATGTTAATATAGTCATCAGCGTTCATTGTTCCATTAACTTTCACTAATTCACCGACTCCACGAGCACAGAAACATCCCCAAAACAAGAGTTTTCCTCCGCCATATTTAACGGTTGGTGTAAAATCTCGAGCACTTAATGGTGAATTAGGTTTTCTCCAAGTATATCTTATACCATCTGATCCAAACATATTAGTTTTACTTTCATCTGTCCAAATCCAGTTATAAAAGTCATCAAAAGTTATGTGTGCATGAAGTTTAGCATAATTTAAACGAGCTTGGCGGTGACGAGAAACTAACAATGGTTTCTTGATCTTTCTTCTGGATTGAAAACCAATTCTTTTGAGCTCTCTATTGACTGTTCGCACTGAAGCATGAGTCCCATAGCTGTTATTCATTAAACTATTAACATCCTTTGCAGTTTTAGACTCTCCAGAAGCAATTAAACAAGCGATTGTTCTTTGGTCTCTTGGTATAAAAATTTTCTTTCGACCACTTTTATTGCGCAATTTGACTTTATATATGAGATTATGAGACTTTCCGAACTCAGCAGCAATTTCACGATAAGATTGTCCGGATTTAAGCCTTTCCACGATATTTTTTTCTAGTTCAAGATTTATTTTCCTCATGATGATAATAACAGTACTTTTTTTATGTTTTGTAAACAAAATCAAACTTTAAATGATATTTAATCGTTAAAAATCTGTTAAAAGTTGATAACTCAATCATTTTAGTCATAAGGCTATTAATATATGTCGTATGTCTAATTAACTGTGGGCAAATATGTTAATTGCTTTCATTTGTGACAAATTTTTCACCATTAGCTCTTCACATAAAAGTTAAAAAAAGAAATTAATATCCTCTAAATTTAATAAAAAGCAATATTTTCAGTTAGCTAAGTCTTAAATTTAATTAATAAAACTAAAATTTCATTTTTCTTCACAGCTTTTTTATTAAAAAAGATATAAAATATTTCTTTGTGCAAACATGGTGACAATTTTGGCACATATTGTATATACCATAACTCATGGGCGCCACACATATACCATAATCCATGTAGATCGAGGCAAGTGGAATAGATGAATAAGAAAAACTCTTTTTGCTTTTCGCAGCGAACCAATAGATCATAGTATTTGTTTGTTTGTTTTTGTTGTTGTTGTTGTTGTTGTTGTTGTTGTTTTTCTTGAATGGTGCTCCCAATTGAGAAAAGTCTTTCTAAGAAAAAAAGTTGTTTTAGCAGTATCCAAAGATTCCATGCGCAATACTTTCAAGCCTTCTTCATGAAGAAGGAAAGAAAGTTCTAAAAGCAAGTAAACCCTTTGTAGTCTTTCATCAAAGATTTCAGGCACTTAATTAATACAAATGTATTATGAAAATGTTTCTATTTGGTTTTTTCTACTCAGAAGTTAAACTTTCCAATACTGGTTTTTTGTTATAAATTAAATTTAGTAAATTCAACTCGAATGGAACTTTTCTTAGGTAAAGAAGAAGACTTCGTTTCTAAGGTAAAGAAGAATGATCTTATCCTAAACTTTGTTAACAGAATTTGCTTTGCAAAGGTCATTTTTAAGCTATTTGCCCCAACCCAGTTCACTTAAAACTCACTTTTAAAGAAACTTTGAAGTTATTTGAGATTTTTTTTCTGTAAACATTGCTAAGCATGCCGCTTGTAATGCAGCTTTATTTTTTAAGGACTTCTTGGATTCGCCTTTTATAGCGAATAACCTAAAAAAAGGTGAAACAATGCTGGACATATCTCGGACATATCTTGCTACAAGTTAAAGGAATTTACAGGACCCCCACTACGTAAAAAGACACCTTATCTACATTTGATATGAAAAGTTCATTGAAAGCTCCACTTTGCAATGTCCCAAGAACAGACTGCCTTAGAGAATTTTTGTTTAACATGCATGTTCATTTTCCAACAACACCTTGCATTCGCTTATGACAACACCTTGATTGTTTTATTAACATTCTAATTGAAAAAGTAATTCAACTCTCGACATCAAATTAACAAAATTTAAATTTTTAGTAATATTTGATTTATAATAGAGGTGTTTAAGATTTGGTTTTAGACTGGTTCATATCGTACAAAAGAAGAACTATTTAAAAAGTAGTTATTACGTACAGGCGAAAGATCCTGATTATACAAACGCAATATGAAAATCCAATTTCTTTTTTTTCTTCGTAGCGCTCAATAAAACAAGGAAAAACTACATAGTTACACGTATGTTAGAAACTCACCTGTTAATCATAAATGAGAAAGACGGCGAAATCAATTAGGTCTGCTCTATGGGCTCACTTTTCTTGTTTGCTTATCATTAAAGTAAAATGTAAATGTTTAGAGAAATCACATATTATAAACAAAATGTTTAGAGAAATCACATATAAATAAACTCAGTTTTAAATCATCAGGTTTCGTTTTCAAGCTAAAGAAAAAATGGTAAGCAGAATTTATAAAAAATGCTTTTTTTGTTAATTGTTTCATATATAATTTAGCAGTTTACCTATTGTAAATTGAAAGAGTTTTTCATTTTGTCGTGTTGAATTTAAAAAAAACTATCGATAATGATTTTTGGTGTCAACTTTGAATTGTAAGGTTATAAAAGTTTACATAAAAATTTCCAGGTGCTGTGGGTGCTTCTTGCATTAACGTCAACGTTTTTATTATCAGCTAAAGGTTTGATTTTTTTTTCCACATTTGTTCGATAAATTACTTTTTGACTAAAAAATGTTCAAAATATTCTCATTAACTCTGTGTCTTTTTTTTAAACATGTACCCTATTAGAAACTCTGTACCAATTTATTAAAAGATACAAGAAGATTCTTTGGGGGTGAATCAGTGATCCTTTAAGTGTAAAAAAGTATATTGTTCTAACTGTAATATAACTAATATAAACTAATAAAAAATAAAACCAATTTTATGGGTAAAAGCAAATTATATATGTGTGTGTGTGTGTGTGTGTGTGTGTGTGTGTGTGTGTGTGTGTGTGTGTGTGTGTGTGTGTGTGTGTGTGTGTGTGTGTGTGTGTGTGTGTGTGTGTGTGTGTGTATTAAATATGTAATATCAAAGAAAAATCAACTATATGAACAATCCTCCTTTCATTTTCAGCTGAAATTAAAGAGCATGTTTCGTGTGATAGAGATTACTACAAGATGGGATGCTTTAAAGAGTTCCATGATCCAACAACCCATAGTTTATTGATCACTGATAAAGATGATCAAAGTGACGCCTATCAAGGCTTTTCTCTGGATTGGGATAAAATGAAAGAATCCATACACAGGTAAGGATTCAGACACAGGTAAGGTAAGGATTCATTCAAAAAAAATTTATAGCAACTAAAAAGAGCTCATTTATTTGTTTAAATTCGCAAAACTTTGATGCAAAGTTTATTCTTGAACATTTTTTTGAAAAGTTTTGTGAAATACTAAAAAAAAAAAATGAATACTGAAAAATACCCCGTTTAGGGCCTGATTTAATGATTTTTTTTAAAGAAAGGAATTTTTAGGTATACAACTTGAAGAGGGAATGGTGTTTTTGAAATTCTTTAGCATGAGTTTTAATAGAGGTAATATTAATGGTTGGAAATAATCTGGTATCTTAAATTAGACGAGTTTTTTAATATTGAAGCGGACTACAAATGCTTGAATCTCTCTATAATTTAATAAAAAGTATTTTATTAAATCATATAATAAAATGACAAAAAGTTCTAATATAAAATGTCTACGCTAACCCAAGAGTATAATTTAAACATCATCTTTATTATAAGGAATAATTATATTTTTTTATTTAGATCATTATGAAAAAAGTCAGGGAATAAAGTTATTTTCAATAAACATTGAACCATACGAAGTTTAAAAAAAATCTAACTAAAAGATACAAATCTAATCGTTAAAAAAAATCTAACCAAAAGAAACAGCCCTAGTTATATACATTTTACATTAAAAAAATTTATTATTTGACAAGTAGCCCAGGTGCAGGTGTCTTGGAAGAAATTGAGACTTAAAATAAAAAAATGGAGAAAAAGAAATCATTTTAATCTAATTAAAGGCGTGGAAGGTGTGATACATTTTGTAAATTTTTATATACACACTGATTACTATCTATCAAACCTATAGGAAACATGATCTTAAAGACTTTGAAACTAAACTGGGAACATGGAGTTGTTTTTAATTCTGAAAGATAAAGGTTTCTTGAAAGAAACTCCTTTTGGACTTGGAGTAGTTCCTCACGATCAAAATAAAGTTTTGACGCTGCAGCAGATCCTTTTGATGAATCAAATAGTTTACTCAATACGTTGTTAAAGACCATATAGGATCAGTACGTTGTTAAAGACCATATATAGGATCAGTACGTTGTTAAAGACCATATATAGGATCAGTGACTCGACACCGTCCACTATCTGATCTCTTAGTGCATATAGTTAAGGAACAGTTGCAAATAAGGGCAACTAAGGCTCTTCAAGACCAATAATGCAACCACCAAGCAATAATGGTATTGAACCACCACTAAATTTTCGATGGTATCAGAGTGCTTTTTGACTATCAGTCGAATTTATTCTTTAAATATAACACCAAAAACAGCTGAGTTTACAAACTCTTGCAAAAAACCGCTTTATTCAAATTTTATATTAAAATATTTAAAAAGAATTAGGCATCGGTGGGGTTTGATTTTCGGTTTTTAGCAAAAATCAAACACCAATAATCGAAAAAATAAAATACTAACTTCAATACCACTCTTTTAAGCTAAATCAGATTTCTGAATTTTATTAAAACAGAACTCTTTTTGTATTTAAAACAGCAAAGTTATAAAAAAAAATTGAAAAATTTATATTTACACATTAATTTGTTATTTAAAACTCGTTATAAAAATAACTTTAACGGTTATAATCAAATAGCAGTTATGCGCAATTTCTTAAAAGGTTGAAATGTTAGTGGAAATCAACTTTTTATTTGTTTTTTCTAAAATGCATAATAAATGTCAATTATGTTAAAGCCAGGTGGCTTTGGTGGCTAAATAAAATATTCAACTTCTCCACAACGTCTTTGCTCCTCGTGCTAAGCAGTGATCATTTTACCAATATGAATTGGAACATTATCACTTTTAAAAATTGTGTTTTCCTCCGGAAACAGTACCAAGACCGTAAAGTAAACATGGTCTGATAAGATATTTAAATAATGTTGGCTTTTTATTTTAACATGAAGACAAACTCTTGAGCACGCCGATTTCCATGATATAGCCGTCTAAATTATCACAGATCCTCCTCCACAACTAACAGTCGGAGTAAATAATCTGGGTTATAAGCGTCTTTTGGTTGTTTTCACTCGTATGCACGGCCGGCAGTTGAAAATAAAATAAAGGACAACTTATCAGAGAAAATAACATTCTTTGATTGCTCCAGTGACCAAATTTGAAGCTTATTGTACCACTGCAGACCCTTTGCAACTTTTGTCTTTAAAAGCAAAGATTTTCTTTTTGCAGCTCTTCTGTGAAAACCGGCTTTATTTAACGTATGGCGCAGAATTTTGATAGACACTGAGTTTTTAAGATAGTCATTGAGTTCTGCTGCAAATTTAGGGGCTGTTGTTCAATGATTTCTTTTCAGAATGCGTGTTTCGACGGATCCTTTCTGAAAGTTTTACCTTTCTTCCAGAGTTTTTCTTAGAAGAAGAGGATCTTTTTAAATCCTCTTCAAATGCAGACATTACTTACGAGACAGTGCTTCAGCACTGATATTAGCGCTTACAAAATGACTATAATTCGTAAAATTTAAGCGATCAAGTAAAAATTTCCAATTAAAACTTACTATATAAAATTAAAGGATATTTCACAACTAAAATTCCGATGGGGACCACGGGAATTAAAAATCTCAAAATTTCAATGACAAATACATACTAATCAAAACATCGCTTTCCTAAAAAACTTGAAATTGATTTTGATTAAAATGCATGTGATTAACAAATTTGGAAAGGTTTCATTAACGGCAAAAAACAGATAAATGGATTTTTTTGACAACTTATTCTGAAGTTACATTATAAAATTTGCAGATTTTTGTAAATTTTCCGAAAATAGCGTTATATATCATTTGCGAATATAAAATTTTTGGTCATTTTTTTAAAAAAAAGGTTTTTATTGGCTTTTCAAATCATACCTAACAAATTTATATCAGTTTACTAAATTTTTAAAAATTATTAGTTTCTCGGAGCTTCAGGGTTTTTTTTGTGCATTCTGACCACTGTGCCCTGGTCCAGACTACAAGTAATGCTAATTGAATGGACAGAAGGAACTCTCTTGGGAGGAGGGGGGCAATAACTTCAGTATAAAAATTGAAATCTAGGATTAGCATCCGAGAGAGAAAATTCACTTTAAATATTTGGAGCAATACTAATCGATTTCGTTTGTTTTTAATTTCAACAGCTACAAATCTTTAAACAAAGAAGTCATAATATATTTTGGATGATTTTTTATCATTTTCTGATTCTGGTCATTATGAGGTTCTCATTCAATAGTTTAAGGAACGCTTTCTCAGTTTTGCTACAACAGTTGCGCCTAAAGTTCACACAGTGTCCTATCATATTCAACACTTCTTCAGTTGCAAGAGATGCTCCCTTGGTAATTTTAATGAGCAAGGAATTGAGGTCACACACCACACCTTTCATGAGCAATGGAAACGTTACAAATATTCCATGGATCGTACACAATATGAACAATTTTTGAAAACCTGCATAGTTGATTACAACTGCAAGAATCCTTACTTCCAAAAAAATGTTTTATTGAAATGAAAATTATTTTCTATCTCGGAGGTCAATCCCAGGTTTTAATCTTTGCACCTGCGGTTATCAGTATACACTCTATACTAGAGTATAAAATCACCCCCCCCCCCTCCCAAGAGGTTTTTTTCTGTTCATTCAATTAGGGTTATGTAGTATAGAATAGGGGTGCTTCCTAAAACTCTAAATAATTCTACCATTTCTGTAACACTAACACCTTTCTTACGAGCACCAACAATTTGTTCTCTTGAAATCTGACAATCATCATTTTGCTTTTCTTTTTTTTTTTTTATTTTCTTATGATATCTGAAAATAAACAAGGGTTTCAGAACAATATGTTAAAGTGCATGAATAATTAACTAATAAGCCACAAAAAATTCTTAATTTTGAAAATTTCATAGACATAAGAAAATTTTACTTTTTTTAAGCTGGTGTTCCTATTATTTTATCCAACCTTAGTAATTGATTGCCTCAAATTTTGTTTCGATAAAATTTCCTTAATTTGTAAACAAAATTAACCATTGACTCCTTTAATCTCTTCTTATTAGATTCACTTTTCAGCTTATTGGTTATTTCATGTTTGCATTCCTAAAATTTTTTAAAAAAGCTTGTCTTGTATTTCTAAATAAAAGTCAACAAAACCTTAACAGTTTCATGTCATTAAAATTGCAATTTTTGGATCAAGTATTTTAAAAAATTTTTTAAAACTTGTTTAGTATTGCATGCAGATGCTCAAAAAAATCAAAAGAAGAAGGATATGATTTCTTCTATATTATTCACTGGGCTGAATGCTGGTCAAGCAAAAAGTTAAATATTGCACAAGATATTGGTAAACAATCACAAAGGTCTTCCAAATGCTTTAATGCAAACTTCCTAGAATGTGATGATAAACATATTGAGGAATGTGTTGGTGGGTCTGAAGAAAAAACTAATGCTGTATACCTCTATAAAGTCAATAGCACAACAGGAAGCACAGAAATTGGTTATAAAAGTTTAAATATTGTTTTATTTTGTTTTATGAATTGATTCACCACCTTTATTTTCTCAGTGGTAGATTGTATTTATTGAAGATTTTTTTTTTTTTTTTGTGTTACATTTGCAATGTTGTATTGAGTAAAAAGTATATTTTACAATTAAAAGCTATTGATGGAGGTTTATCAGAATGGAGTGAGTTTTCAGAGTGTTCTGCAACATGTGGAGATGGTATCAAAGAAAGAGAGCGGACTTGTACTAATCCAGTTCCTCGTGGCTCAGGAAAAGGATGTATTGGGGAAATGTCAGAAGCAGTCAAGTGTAACTTACGCCAATGCAAAAGTTTGTTTAAATAATAAGTTTTTATCTTTTTTTTTTCATTTTTAAGAATGAAATGTTAACAAAATAAAATGTTAAAAATTTAAAAACAAACCTATTTTTTTAAATTTATTTTTTAGTTTACAAAGAATCTGAAAATATCCAAGTTGAGCCTAATGGTAAACATTTTATATCCTTTATTATTATTAGTTTCATTTTTTTAAACTTGTTGTGTAAGTTTTTTTTAATAGTTTTAAAAGGATTCATCTTGTTGATGATTGAAAATGAAAAAAAGCCTCATGTATAAAGTAAATGATGAAAAGAGCCTTATATACAAACTAATGTCAAA
>NW_028324308.1:12260000-12340000 GCF_058129835.1 Hydra viridissima | reverse complement strand
AGTTAGTAGAAACTTTACTCGGTGTAAATCAGGCTCTGCTGGAAAATGTTTATCAATATATACTTTTTGATTTCAACATTTGGCACCGTGCAAATGGTTCAGTGCAAATAGCACATATTCAGCTTATACACAACTATATCAAAGAAAATCCAATCTCTTTTTCAAATTTGTTTGGAGTTGAATATTTTATACGGGTAATTGAACTTTATTATGGAAGTGTTCGAGTTAACCAGGAAAAATGTTTGTTGACAGATCAGGGAGACTTGAGAAAATCATTACTAGGTGAGTTTTAAAGTTTGATTATATTGAGTTTCAATTAAACAGGGGATGTTTTAATGAAACAGGAGGGGAAAAATGTATTTAGTGTAGTTGTTGTCTACTTTTTTTAACTCCTTCAAACCCAAATAAGCTGCTTTTTTAATTTACAATTATGTTTTATAGATGAGTTTATTTTTATATGCAATTTTTAAGATTTAATATTAGGGTTGGTTAAATATTTAATGAAATTGGTACCAAGCAAAGAGAATGTCGCTTTGGCAGTGTCTTATATGAGTTGTGTCTCAAATTCTGAGTGTTTGGATGAGGTTTTAGATTTAGTATATAATCTAGTTAAAAACTCAACTGAAGTATCTGTGCCACTTTGTACATATTTAGCAGGTGTGTTTATTTTTTGTTTTTTCTATATTTATGCTGTCCGCAAGACATACTGAACAAAGAATTAGAATTTTCAAGTAGTTGGCTCAGATAGCTATATCTACTTTTTCTTAACTGTTCTTAATAGTAATATTATTATTTAGTATTTAAGTATTGCATTTAATTTTAAGAATAGTTTTTTTAAAAATCTTTCATATATATTGTTTATTTAGTGATGATTTCGGAAACCTTTCCTTTTATGTCATTTTTGAATAATTTTTGACAAAAGGATTTAATAAGAGATCATTTGCAGAAATAAATTTATATTTTGTTCTATTTTTTTAACAATTGGTGGGTGCTTTGCTTTGTTTCCAGATTCTGGGTGTTATATTATGTATCGATGGCTGGTGCATGATATATTAAATGAAACACGTTCAAAGATCCTAAATATCTATATTTACATGATGAAGTTTGGAAAGCTTTCTGAGAAATTAAAACAAAAAATAGTTTTGAAAGACTTATTTCCTGCCATTGGGGAACTCTTGTGTAAACAAGAAGTTACAAGAGATGTTGTACTGCTTCTTCTTAAATTGGGTGTTTCAGTCAGTCTCACTGAAGAAATGAAAAATGACATTTTTTTTAACTATCAAATCATTTTATCAGTACTTCGTATTTGTCAATCACTTCCTATATTTATAAAGCTTGAAGTTGCCATTAAGGTTTGTTAAATTACTTTAAACAATTGCATTTTTTTTTTTTTTTTTTTTTTTTTACAATTGAGATATGTGTTAAAGCTTCTTATTTTATACAATTACAGGTAAATCATTCATTAAAATTGTATCCTCAGAGTGCTGTTAATTGTGCAAATATATTTGCTTGGTATGAGCCTATTTGGATATTAATAGTGGCAAGTTCATCTGATGCAAGTACAGTCATCCAAGAGGAAGATTTAGTATTTATAACAATTGACATAATACATTCAGTGATGTGGAATGGAGTTAATGGATCAGATTTACAAGCTTGGACTGTATGATTTTTAAAAAAATATTTACAAGTATCTTTAATGTTTTATACAGAGTGATTATATAAGGGTTGTTTTTTATACTTTGTATTTGACACCAGGTCTGAAATATTGTTGACACTAAATGTAAAAGTCTAAATGTAAAAATAAAAAGCCCTATTTGGTATACAAGACAGAGAGCTCAAGACAAAATTAAGTTTTAATTCTTAATAAATGCTTTATTTTTGCCTCATTAAGTATTTAACTAAACTTAATTTTTTTAGAAAAGAACCGAACCAATTACTTGTTTGCATGAATTATCGTCACGATTTACTTTTATTCAGTCTACTTTGAAAATTGAACGCCAGCTTTATGAAAAGTGTTTGTTAACAGCTGCAATGGCCCTCAAAGGATCAGTTCAATTATATGTAGTTGATTCACAAAATGCAGAGCAAATGTTGAAGCTTGTTGAAGATTTTCTCACTAGTTTTGGTATACCAAAAATTGAATTTTTTTTTTTTTTTTTTATCTAAAAGATAAAAAAAGATGAGTTTTTTACCCATTTTTCGTTTAGAAGTTAAAAAAAGTTGAAGTGGTTAACTAAGAGTTTTCAATTCTAAAAATCTAAAAAAAAAGAAAAGTTGTCTTTGTGAAACTTAGTGTTGATGAAAAAAAGGTCTGATATAGTTTAATGATCCTAAATAAAAGATGCTGTGTCATAAATTGAGTAAATATTTTACTTTTGAATATCACCAAGGATGTGTAAGTTAATTAGTAAAAACTTTTAGGAATTAAAATCATGTTATGATGTTACCAGTATAAGTTAAAGATATTTTTTGGCTGTTTTTTACACTATTTTCATAAAATTTAATTTATCCTAAACATAAACATTACTTAGCTAAAAATATGTTTATTTTAATCTACATTAAAAATGTTTTTTTTAGTATGATCATTTAAATCATTGAGAGTCATGTTTGATGATCTTTTGATGATAATTATGTTTAACAATCTTAATTTTCCATTTTTATTCTTTTTGTAGAGTTTACTGGTGACGATTCTGAAAAGTGGAGTGTGCTGGTAAGAAAATGTTTCAAGCAAAGAACCAATGAAAACATGAAAAAATCTGATTAGCTTATTTTAGATTTTTGAAAATCTAAAATACGCTAATCAGATTTTTTCATGTTTTCATCGGTTAGTCTTCTTTTGTTGTTATTTTGGTGTATGTATTTGTGTAGCCTGTAAACATTTTGTAGCTTTTTTTTTTATTATTACTAACCTCTTTATTGTGCAATTTTTATTTAGTAATAGTCTACAAATGAGGTACTGCTAAACACTTGAAAAGTCATATGCATTATCTTTTTTTTTTTTTATTAGTTGTCTTTTAATCATTCTGTTTCAGCTTATCCAAAACATTTTTGTGTTACTTGATGCAATGGGAGCTTGGCAAGACAGTACTGAGAGTGGCAATGAATGGCCTGAAGTTTTGCAAACTACTGAGAGATTATTATACTTGGCTTTCCAACAGACAAGCTCTAAAGAGATCCTTGAGACTGCTAGCAGCAGACTTAGCCAATTGCTTCATAAGCGAAAATTACCTAGTTTTGCAGAGGTTTGCTACCAAGTGTATCATTTGCATGATGTTTTGGTTGTACTTCAAAAGAATGGTAGTTATGTTGTTTACATTAGTATTATAATATTTTTATTTGATATTATTGAAAAATTTTGCATTATCTTAAGGTATTTGGTAACAGATAAAAATATAAAAGTTTTTACCAATTGTAAAGAAAATGTTTAAGTTATGAAAATATACCAATGTTTTAATGCTTGCAATAAATGGGTTCTTTTTTTAAATAATTGATTTCTGCAATAGAATCATTTTTTATTTAATTGCTTTTAGAGATTTCATCAGAGCTTTTGTTATTATATCTACTACAATGCTTTGAGAATTATACACAGTATTTTTTTCATGATGATAAGCTTTCAGATATCCCCCCGTTACTTTCAAACATTTTTAAGAAAGATTTTTTAGTGTACATGGCTGAAGAGCAATATGCTTCGTTTCTTGAGTCAATCAAACATATTGTTGTAAAGTTTGAAAATGATACTTTGTAAGTTTTTTTGTTTAAAAACCATCTTTTTATCCTTCTCTTTTCCTTTTCCTTTCATGGTTCTTACAATAAAAATGAAGCATAAAATTTACGTTAAACATAAAATTTGACTCTTAAAATAGAGTAATTGTGTGGATTTATCAACAATAGGAATCAACATTTTTAAAATAGTTAAATTAATCGATCATTATAAAAATAATAGATTTAATGGTATTAGGTTAATGAATAGTTTTATGCTAAATTATATGATTTAATTTCATTCTTGCACTTTTTTCTGAAGTTCTTCTTCATCATTAACTATTGGCAAATTGTGGATGAACTCATTGACTTCAATGTCATCTTCTATGCAGAGCTATGGTCACCTTATAGAGACTGCTCTTCAGGAATTCAGCATGGTGATTTATGTCAGTTTTGATGAACAGAGAAGTGAAGAACTGATTCGTTTAAAAAACTATGAAAATGCATATAGGCAGAAAAATTCTATCACAAAGAAAATATGGGAATATCAAAAGCGCTTCTTAAAGAGTGAAAGAGGAGCTTGGAAGTTGAGGTAAGACCTTTCTTTTTTTTTAAACATTTTTAAAGTTTTCAGGGATTTTTTATAATATTATTATATTTTTATATTAATATATTTTTTTTTGTAAAACTGAAACTGTAATCTTTTTTAATTTTCTTTTTTAGCTGGATTTTATTTAGTAAAACAAAATCTCTCAGCATGTAATAAAATTACTGCACCTCTTAATAGTTTAAAATTGATTAAGTAAACACAATAAAACAAAATTACTTTCTAGCAATGCTGCTGATCGTCATTTTAAGTTGTCAAACACAGAAAATCGCTATCGTATGCGTTTAAAGCTCACTGAAAATCTAAAGTTTAATTCGCACAAAGATGCTTCAATAAAAAGGGATTTAATAGGTATTCCAGACATGATGAAGACATTATCAGTTAATGTTCCTTTATCACATGCTCCTGAAGTTGATGATGCTGATGTTGTTGATGATGATGAAGTTACTTCTGTTTCCCAAGAAGATATATCAAGGTAATTATTATAAAATCCATCACCAATATCCATCTAATATACCTAACACTGTGTGTTTCATAAGTGTAATATGAGAAGAAAAAGTTATGTTTTTAAAATTCAAATTAAACTTTGTGTTATGTTCTAGCAACATACACATGCTAGGTGCAGACACAGGAACTACCATCTATACTTCCAATTGCCATCTTATTACATTAATGGATATTGTTCAAGGTCACATTGAATTAACACCCACACACCTATGCTTTTATGATGACCAATATAATGCTGTTGATTCAATCTATGACTTTAAATTTGCTCTTGAAGAGTTGAGTGAAGTTTATAGTAGAAGATATAACCTACGGAAAACAGCTATGGAATTTTTTTTGTTGGATAGATCAAGTTTTTTAATTAACTTTAATACAATTGTGGTGAGTGTAAGTTACAAAAGAGATAAGATAATTGATGATGATGATGATGATGATGATGATGATGATGATGATGATGATGATGATGATGATGATGATGATGATGATGATGATGATGATGATGATGATGATGATGATGATGATGATGATGATGATGATGATGATGATGATGATGATGATGATGATGATGATGATGATGATGATGATGATGATGATGATGATGATGATGATGATGATGATGATGATGATGATGATGATGATGATGATGATGATGATGATGATGATGATGATGATGATGATGATGATGATGATGATGATGATGATGATGATGATGATGATGATGATGATGATGATGATGATGATGATGATGATGATGATGATGATGATGATGATGATGATGATGATGATGATGATGATGATGATGATGATGATGATGATGATGATGATGATGATGATGATGATGATGATGATGATGATGATGATGATGATGATGATGATGATGATGATGATGATGATGATGATGATGATGATGATGATGATGATGATGATGATGATGATGATTTTGTTTACAGGAAAAAGATTCTTTCTACAAAAAACTAATGGCAACTCGGCCTGTAAATCTCTATTACAGTGGAATACAAAATCCATCACAGCTTTTAAGAGTAAGTAAAGTTATAATAGTTATTTCAGTTTTATAAGTATATAATAGTTATTTCAGTTTTATAGCTTGAAATATATTCAGATTTATAGTTTAAAATGTATTCAGTTTTATAGCTTGAAATATAGCTTCAGATTTATAGTTTAAAACTTTCATAACTTAGAAGGTAGCTTGAGTAAATATTGGTTTTTTGTTTTTTTTCTGATTGAAATTAGCAGAAGTATTTAATTTTCTATAGGCCTCTCGGTTAACCAATAAATGGGTAGACCGTGAAATATCGAATTTTGAATATCTGATGCATTTAAATACTATATCTGGGCGGACTTACAATGACTTGGCACAATACCCAATATTTCCTTGGATTTTAGTGGATTATGTTTCAGATAAGATTGACTTGAATGATGAATCTGTATACAGAGACTTGTCAAAGCCTGTTGGTGCTCTCAATGAAGAAAAGGCTAAAGAGATTAAAGAAAGGTATTTCTATAAGATTTTTTTTGTTCTTAGGAGTACTTTAAGTGCACTGGTAAGATTTTATGCTCTTGGTAATAGTTTGCACTAAAAAGGTCCAGGCTGAAAGTTTTATATTTTGCAATAAGTTTGCACTGATCTTTAAACAGAAAATAGACTAGGAGTCTGAATGCCAGTGTTAATATTTTTCAGCAGTTTTTGTCCTTTGAAACTTTGCTCTTTTAAATTCTTTGAAGTTTAAATGAACACTTGCTACTGTGAGATTTACTTTCTATGTAAAATTCAGAATTTTCAGTACTTTTAGTAGGCCGATGTAGAAAGTTGTAAGATAATTTCCTCTCAGTAAAGAAAGATACTTTTTGTATTAACTTATTGATGGTGTATTGATCTGTATACAAGTTTTTACTTACCACTCAAACAGGTTTTTACCATCAACACATAAACCCCTTTCTTTAGTGTTAATAAAATATCTATCAAAAATTGTTTCACCATTAACCCCTCTTGGTAGTTTAAATGGTGGTTACAGAGACCTTTTAGTCTTATGTGTTGCTAGGTGATGTGTAATGTAGTTGCTAAAGAATGCATTTGGTTCTCTTAACCACTATTGATATATTAATAAATAATTCAACCATCAAATAACATTTTAAAAATGTTGTGGTACTTTCACGGATGTTTTCACATATATTTTTCATTCATTTTGTTTTATTTTTTTACTTTTTTTTTTGGGGGGGGGGTTTCACTAGTCTTAGAAGATTTTTTCACTTTATGTAAATTTACCTATGAGCAAGACTGGAATTAACATGTTAACTGCCATGGCTATTTTCAGAAATCTGGCCAAAAATGACAACTTGATTTTATCACATATTATTAAAAACTCTAATTCTAGTGGTCAGTTGAAAATCAAAAAAACATAAATTTTTTTTAAAAAAAAATGGTCATACAAATTATCTTGTAGTTGGCTTCTGTTTAATTGTAGCTGCACAAAAATGGCAAGTAAACACAGGTTGAGATAACTCGTAGTTGGGGTCCTTGAAAAGACTGCAATCTACAAGTTATCTCGTAGTTGGCAGTCAATGTGTTAACGTCTATAACAAAGTTTTACAGTCCCTAAAAAATTATTTTACTTTTAAAAATAAAAAGATCATTTGTTATAAAGTATATAATATTTGGCATTAGGAGTATTCCTCATAGTAGATTAAGTATGTTTATTTGAAGTTTTCTTTTCTATATCCTTTTTTTTTTATCAGATGTTAAAATTATATTTTATAATTATAACTTTATTTAACTACAAATTTATAATACTCTAGTTATTCAATTTAATACATTTATATGTTAAAAGCTGTTATTCATGTTAGCATATATATATTTGTTTGAAGGTATGATACGTTTGTAGATGTCAGTGGGCTAACTCCAAAATCACATTATTTTACTCATTACTCAAACCCTGCAGGTGTTTTGCATTATATGCTTCGAGTTGAGCCATTCACTAGTCTCCACGTAGAACTACAAGGTGGAAGGTTTGACTGTCCGAACCGTCAGTTTTACTCTATTTCAAACTCATGGAATGCTGTAATGAAGGGTGTAGATATAAAAGAACTTATACCAGAATTTTTCTTTTTTCCTGAGTTCCTAATCAATATGAACCAGTTTTGTTTGGGAAATCTGCAAGTAAATATTTGTTCAACTTTTTTGTCTTTTTTTTTTAAAAAAATACTTCAGATTATTTTTTTTAAGTTTACTTTTATGATTCTACTAGTAATATATAATTTTAGGATGGTACACCAGTGAATGATGTGGTTTTACCACCATGGGCTAAAGATGCTTACAATTTTGTACACATAAATAGACAAGCTCTTGAATCAGAATATGTATCAAACAATCTGCACTCTTGGATTGATTTGATATTTGGATACAAACAAAAAGGAAAAGAAGCAGAGAAAGCATTAAATATATTTAGCCATTATTCTTATGAAGGTTTTCAAAATTATAATTTTTTTTTTTATTATTATTTTCAGTCTTTTAATTTTTGTGCTTTGCAACTGTCACAATATGATGCTGCATATCTAATTTTTATCAATCTGATACCTGTTAGATTGATTAAAAATATTTATTTTGACAAAGACTTGTTTTTGCATTTTTTGTAATTTTTTATGAAAATAAAACCTGCAAAAGTTATTGTTTAACAACCAAGCAACAGAATGCAATATTTTTTTTTTTTTTTTCATATTCTAAAGTACCGTAAAATGAGAACCAAAGAAGACATGGCCTGAAATCAATTTGGACATGGGTTTTTATTTAATTAAAAAAAAAATTGTTCTAAGATAAATTCTACTTCAAAATATCATATTAAATTATAATTTGTCATAAGTTTTTATGGAACCAAATCAAAATAAAAAATAAAATAAAAATAGAATAGCATGAATAACAAAATTTAAAATACCCCTACATACTGTTTTATAATCTCTGACTCTCTTTTTCATTAATGTTGCTAAATTGTTGAAAATTTCTGTTTAAATTTGATTAATTCATAATCCAAATAGGTTCAATTAGATTAAAATATTCTGTTTAAGTAGGCCAGAGCATTAAACATTTTTTTCTTTCATCTTTGTGTTGACTATGTAACCTTTGTCTTGCATTTAAGTTACAGTGCGATGTTCTTCATTATCTCTACTGGATCTCTATCTTATCTAGAAAGTCTTGAAATAGTTTACAAAAGAAAGTCTTGAAATAGTCTACTTGAAAAATTCTCTACAAATAGTTTTGGATGTGTCAAGTTGTAGAATATTTATCTAGAAAAGTTTGCAATTCATAGTTAATGAATCTCCATTGAAAGGTATTGATAATTGGTAATATGGTATTGTTTGCATTTTATAGTGTTTAAAAAACTTATTAAACATTATTATCTTCACTTCATAAAATAGATAATGTATATTATTTTGCCAAAGTGATAACAATAACCAGACCAATGCCTAACTTGGCCTAGCTGCTTCTAATTGTCATGAATCCTGCCTTCAGACACCCTGTATTCAGTGTTGTTGTGTCCCATTTCATATTTGTAATATCAAAAAAATCTCTAATATCAGATCAGTGATAACATATCCAGTATTCTCTGTTTTTTTTACAAGGCTTCAAATATCTTCAGTTCAAGTTTCCTTCTAACAACTACAACTAGATGCTCCACCATGCATTAGAGCTACATAGTGTAGGCATCAACATAGAATCCCACTGGAAAATAGACAGTTTTGATAGAAACTTTGGAATTAATATCCAGCATAAGTAAATAGCAACATAATAACTAACATAAGTAGCATAAGCATAATAACTTGGGAATTATTCCTGTTAGGGAATATTTCCCAAGTTATTATGGTTATGCTACTTATGTTATGCTACTTATGTTATGCTACAATTGAGTATTGATAAAATGTGTAAATTGAATTAGAATAAACAGGTTTTAGACAAGAGGTTTTATTAAGTTTTATATTGAAAATTTTTCGTTGTAAATTGTTGAGAAATCAGCAATTTTTAGTTTTAGTTTTTCCAAAAGCATATCTCTTCAGTATTCTGTTGATCAATTTTGTAGGTGCGGTCGACTTAGATGAGATAAAAGACCCTAATTTAAGAGAATCTACTGAGGGAATGATAAATAACTTTGGGCAAGTACCAACACAACTTTTAAAAAAGCCTCATCCAAAGAGGAAAAAGCTACAAGACGTTGATTCTGGAAAACCAAAAGTTGTGTCTGACTTTGCAGCTGCCACCTTTTCACTCATTGAGGTTTTGTTTTTTGTTTTATATTTCTGGGTTTAGAAAGGGTTTTATTTCTGAGTTTGAAGATTTTTGATATGTTTTTAAGCTTATTGCTTTAAAAGTTTATGCATACAACTCCTTGCACTTAAATTAATAATTTTACAGATCTCTTTTTTTCTTCAATATTATTGCTTAAAACAAGTAGTTCTTTCTTTTAAGATTTTACATCTAAATGTAAGCTGTTTTTTTTAGATATCCCACCATGCAGCAGTCATTTTTATTGCCACAAGTAAACCTCGTGAAAGAACAATTCTCTATCATGCTCTTCCTGATCCTTTATTGAGCATTCATTCAAATGCTCTGTATGGTATTCATTCATGGTTGCCACATGCAGATTTCAATCGAAATCCTCTATCATTTACTCAGGATGTGAAGTTGAGGTTTTAGTTTTTTTCTTGCTGCTTAAATTTTTTTTAAGAAATGACACATCTTTTTTTCTTTCCCTAAAAAAATTTCAAAAAGTAATTAATACCATTAGTAATGCTTTTTTGCCTTTAAAAAATTGTTTCTGTTTTGATCTGCTTTAAAAATTAAGAGAGGCAAAAATTAACTTTTATATCAATATTATGAATAAGAATTGATATTATTCATTATATTGATATAAAAGTTATAGTCTATAAAATATAATTTATACAAAAGCTGATGTGATGAAAGTTTTAAAGTGAAAAATACAAAAGCTGTTGTGATGAAAGTTTTAAAGTAAAAAATATACCTTTCCTTCTACTCCTTCTTTTCCTTCTTCACCTTTTTCATCTTCATCTTCGCTAAAAGTGTAATTTACATTTTGTGTTAGGTTATAAGCATTTTTCTGAAAATATTTTATTACTATAGTTGCTTCATAAATAAAATTAAAAACAGCATACTCTGCACCAAAGTCAACATAGTCATCATCAGAGCCTGGAGCATCATCAGCCAATGTTTCGTAGTTTTCTATGACAAAAACACACTGAAAATGCAGTTTTCATTTAATAATAATTTGTAAAAGATTGTAAAACAAAAGTTTTCTTACTTAATTTTTTGCGTAAAATTTCCTGAACTGCCTGGTAACACTCAATAGCTTTTTCAATATTTCCAAGTGTATGATGCAACCCTCCCATACTTGCGTTTGCCTTTGTTGCTCCATCCAAATCTTTCAGTTCGTTAGCAACCTCTAAACGTTTTTGATTGAACTCAATGGCTTTTTCGTAGTCCATCATCAACTCATAAATGTTGGCAATGTTGTTATACAACCTTGCCATGCACCATCGTTCACCTCGTTTTGAAGCCAGTCCAAGAGCTTGGTTGTAATATTCTAATGCTTTTGCGAACTTCCCGTTCATTTTACAGATGACGCCAAGGTTTGAAAAGGCTTGTCTCGCTCTCATGTCGTCTTTCTCTTCGACACTTTTTTCCAACTGAAGAACAGTTAACTCCTCAAATTTTTCGAAGTTTTTAAGTTTAAAGTATGCTAAAGCTCTATGGCTGACACAGTCTAAATGTTGAATCACTAATGTACAGTCTAAATTTTGTGTGTGTTCATAACATAAAAAGCTGAAATATTTAGAATTATTGTAATACATTGTTTTTTTAGTTTGTTATGGCAATGAGTAAGATTTCTTCTCTTACCCAGTACTTCTTTAGTTTGATTGAAATCCTCAGCTTTCTTTTGGTGCATTTCAAGGTATTTCAGCTTTCTTCTTGTGTCATCGGGATCTTCCAGGTTGAAGCGATAGTCGTCTGGGTTGTTATCAACTTTCTCATATGTCATTGCTCTTACTTCATCAAGCGTCTTAAGAAAAATTCTTGACATCCCTTTAAGTTGACTATTTCAAAGTTCTGTCTCGTAAAATTGATCTTGAAAAACTTTTTTAGTCTTGTTTTCTTTGCGGTATTTATAAACTTTGTTTGTAAAGCTGTTTTTTTTTTTTTTCGTAAAGCATTACAAAATTATGTTTAATAAGCTACTTGAAAACAGTATGTACTGAATGCTGAATAGCATTTCATGAATACATAAAAAAATATACTGTTGTGTTAAATTATTCATTTGTAAAAAGTGTTCGAAGCCAAGTCAAACACTTAGTTTCTCGTACTAATACTCTTTTTCTTTTAACTTTCTGTAATATTATTGATGATTATTAGTTTTAAATTCATTTTTGAACTCATACGTCAAGGTATTTAATTTTTACAGCTCTACACAGCGAGCTCTTCCCGGGTGCTTTTCTCAGTCCGTACGATTATCATCGCGTTTATTTGGTTTCACATCTGATGGCCGTTTAATGCTTTCATGTGGATATTGGGATAATAGCATTCGGATTGTGAGCACAGAACGCGGAACAGACACGTTGAAAGCTTGTGTTTATTTTCATAATGGTAGGTCTAACTTTTTTTCTCTCATCTTTTTGTTTAGTTAATTTATTGCGTACTATAAAAATTTTCTATTTTACAGACGTTGTAACTTGTCTTAGCATCGATCCAAATGGTTCTCACATCATAACAGGATCAGCGGATCATACTTCTGCAATTTGGAAAGTTGATCAAATCAGTGGGTTTTCTTCTGGGATCTCAGAGAAGCCACTACAAATTTTATACGGCCACGATGCTTGTTTATCTGATGTTGCAATGTGTCTTGATCTGGATCTAGCAGTAACAGGAGCGGTGGTAAGATTCTTATGTTCTCTGTTTATTTTTAGTTCATCGATTATAATCAAAAATTCATATATGTTAAAATTTATTTTTATAGGATGGCGTTTGTTTAGTACATACGGTCCATAAAGGTATCTACATGCACACTTTGAATACTAAAAATATCCAATCGTCAGCCACAGAAGTTGTGCAAATTAAGCTATCAGAACAAGGAAGAATAGCGGTACTTTGTGACTCGCATCAATCATCAGAAGTGAGTCACTCTGTTTACCTAACAGTTCCCTTTCATATCTTCATTTTGTTGGTACTTTTTGTTTTTTCCATTATAAATATTATTTAGTAATGTATTCACTAACAATGGTGATATGTGATAATGGTGATACATGGGCGTCCGCGAAATGCTATCGGAGTGGGGGAAAGGGAGACTGTTTGAATATGTATATTATGAAATCGGAAGGCCTTATTTTGTGGTTTTAACAAACAAGAACCGTTTAATTGTTATGATGCTAGTATTGTAAATATAAACAGGAATTACTACAATAACATCATAGAAAAAACCTTTTTAAACAATTCTGCCGAAAAGGTTAAATTTCTTCAAAAATCTTGTAATCTTGAGGGGCAAAATCTACTAGAAAAATTATCTGAAAAATACAGTTTGAAACATTTTCAAGTATAGCCATGATTAATATTAATAAAAAATTCTTTGGATTTCCAGTCGTTCTCTCTCCCATCCACCACCCCACCACCCATCCTTTTTTTTAATTATTTTTTTTCCCTTATGGACGCCTAAAAAAATTTGGTGGTAGGCGATGATGAGAGATAAATAGTATAGGATTTTTTAATGTTTTTTAAAAACATATTTTCAGGCTTCACATTTCTTGTGCATGTACAGTATAAATGGCGCACTACTTTGTATTATATTCTTTCACCAAGTGGTTTCTGACATGATTATTCTGAATAATTATCTTATCACTGGCAGTGAAAGTGGATCTTTACAGATAAGAAACGTTAACGAGTAAGATAAGTTTTTCTTCTCTTTTACTTCCAAACAAATTATGTAATAAAGTTTTAAACATTCAGTAGAAGACGCTGAAGATGTTCACTCTAAGTTTTGTACTAATTTTAGTCTCAACAATATCGTATATTCTAAGAACGTTCGTTCGCCGATCACTTCGGTTGCCGCAACCTATAATGGTAGCCATTTGTTTATTGGTCGAGGAGATGGCAATATTTTAGTTATGTGCCCGTCTAAATAGATTTGTTCTGTATCTTAATCGGAGTAAGTTAGGAAATATTCAAGACATGCAAACCTCATTGCAGCTTGTAATCTGTAGTTTATTGTGACCCGCGAAACACTACTTTTTTGTAAAAACGAATATAAATATTTAAACGCATTTTTTATACTTTTTATTTTTGCACTTAGTTTATAAATGATAGTGAAATTTTTATGCTTTTATTACGGCGATAAAATGTGTATATGTAAATATTATAAATAAGCAATGACGATGGAATAGTTTAAGCCCGATTGATTTTTTTACCTCATAATTTATATATTGAGTTTTTGAGTTTTTTCATCGCTTCATCACATATCCTTTAGGTTATGAACTTATACAAATTTAAAAAAGAAATTTAATCTATTTAATCTAGTAATATTTATTTTCATTAGTCTCTGGCTGACTGCATAAAAAGTTAAAAAAAAATTTTAATTTGTTGAAATTTTAAAACTAAATATTATGCTGTACAAATTTTAATCGACTTCTATGGAACGAAAAAATTTCATTTTTAGAAGTTTTTTTTCTAGCCTTTTATCAATCTAAGTTTCTTCGATCTTTCCGCTCAAATGTTCAGGTTGCTGTCATAAACTTGATGTTTAGTTCGTTGGTCATAAAAAGTATATTCTGCATAGTACCTTATGAAACCCTTAGGTTCAACTTCTACCGACCTTTGAAATTTCTTACCACGTAAAAAAAAAAATTTCTTTCAAGAATAAAACTTTAAGAAAAAATGGTTTTACAATCTTAAATTATTCTATCCACTATCAGCTGCGATCAGAGTTTTAATCCTGGGCCGGAATTTAGAGTACTCAACCTTAACATCACTATCTTTTCAGCTCACGCTTGGTGTCGGTAGCCAGTGTTAGGCTGCTGACGAACATAGATTTAGGCCTCAATGTACGCTCGTAGTAAGAAATCGAGGAGGTTTAGGCGAAGAAGGTGGTCATGTCTGGGTAAAAATTCATTGTTTCAAACAGCCAGATTTGCACAGCCTTTACCGTTTAGTACGGAGCGCCATCTTGAACAAAAGTACTTATTGTTGGTCAGGGAAGGTTACGACAATACAAGGAAGGACTTGAGCTTTCAAAACTTGGTCCAGATACTTTCGCGCCAATTCTCAAATCTGTTTAAAGAAAAACAGGTTTAAAGGTATGGTTTTTAAACTTTGAAATAATAGTAAATATCTTTTAAGCAAATACAAAATAAGAGCAACCAGGAATTGCCTAAATAACTTTAGATTCACTTAAACCAAAAAATAACATTTAAACACAACAAGTCATAACTGAAAGTTCAAGTTCATTGCCTATGCCTTGATTAAACTCTATTACCTTTCGATAGGTACTCAGCTCTCCTGCGTCTACCAATTGTTAAATGAATTCAAGGTGTTTACTAACTAATCTTCTTTGGTGTCGTTTAAATTTTGAAATATTTGAACATTTTTTATCTTTCCACTCTCCTTTTAATAATTCTTAACATTTTTCTCGACCCATAAAGATTGTCACAAATTTTCAATTCCCCTCCTCCATAACAAAATTACATTTAAACTATATAGTTGACATTTAAGATGTATTTTATTAGCTGTATTTAACATGAGTGCTGTGCTTATATTGTATAACAATTTAAAAGACATTTAAATCACTTCTGTGTTTAGCCCGGACAATTTTTAGCTGACTTGGCATCTGTCCAAGATGAGTAAAACTGTTTATCCAGGGTATAAATTGGCAAGGAAAGGCTGATTCCATCATCTTCGTTACAAATGAATAGAACATCAGACCTAATTTAAATTCTTCAATCCATCAAAAGCTCGGTTACACGATGTGGTGTACGGGGGCCTGCTTAGGATTTAAAGCACTAAGTGACGTCGATTGTAGACAAACAACCAAGTTCTTCTTCAACAACACATAAGATGTAAAATTCATGCAACAACTTTTGCAGCAGTGATTTCATAGAAGAGATTGCTCAGATGACCAGAAGAGATCGTAAATTAGGACTTTATACATCACTGTCAGGTGTGAAATAATATTATCCAACTTTTAAAGCTCGTCTAACAAAAAGGAATTTATGATTTTTATAGTTAGCTATGTTTAAAATTTGATGTCCTCTTTCCAACAATCGTTATGGAGAGATTAGTGGTAGAGCACGATCAGGTATAATGGTGAATAAGGGTTCTCTTGGCCGTTTACAGCATCTCTAATTTTTATACTTTTGACGGTTTAAAGAAAATACTGACTTGTTTGCACATGATGTGCTTATTAGCTGGTGTCGCGGTTTTCAATGAATTAGATAATTTTCTGGGATTATATATTCCGCAACGGCAATTAGTTATTTGAGACATAAGACCAGATTTTAGCCTGAGTTCCACACGCTAACTTAAAATTTTCTTCTGCTCTTTCTGATAATAAATCTTCAACTAAAGATGTAGTTACTTTTAATGTTGCAATTAGTGCATTTGAGTTGTTTTTGACATTCCTGAAAATTATGTAATTTATCATTCACTTACATATTAAGCAAGAGCATTTAAAAATTCAGGTTTTCAATTAAATGCAACAGCAGCATTCCCTACCTATTTACCTTTATTACTAGCATTACATATATATACTCTTTGAATTTGAAATTGTCCACCCCTGTATTTATTAAATATAGGCAATTTGCAGGACTTGATTCTTTTGAAAAATAATTTTTGATACCATAATTAGTTGTCTCATTAAAGATTTGTTTATTATTACCTGAATGTAAACCAGGTGGTGTAAGTTTGTAAGTTTTCTTTAGATTACCAGGCAATTATCTCATTCATAAAGTTTGTGAAATAAACTACCAACAGACATTTCCAGCCATAACGTTAATCATAAAGTTATGGCAGGAAAGTTAAATGTTGGAAAAATAGACCAATTTAAAGTCATCAACCAATTTAACGCTTGTTTCTGGGGATAAAACATATAGTACTTGTTTTAGGGCATAGAACATTAATTACAAACCAACATAAAAATCACAACTCCTGAATAAATTTCTTCATTCATTTTTTTCTTTCTTTTCCAACAAGTTTGCTTAAAACGTTTTTTCTTTTTCTTCAACTTGATTTCCCTTACAAGAAAGTAAATTTTCTAACACACTTATATTTTAATTATACACTTATTGTTTTGACGAAACCAATAAGGAAGAGGTATCATCAATTTCTATTATAGTATGATTTTACATGTAGATTAGTAACAAGATTTTTTTCAACTTTATTTGATGATGTTGCATTTTCTATAACAGTACAATAATAACATTATAATCTTTCTTATTTTTCTTAAATAAAAATTTTGGAGGACAAATTTGTTCGGTCAAGTAATTAATAGAACAAAACTTATAATGTATTGAAAACCTCTGTTTCATCTAAAAATGAGAAAAAAGTCTTTGTGTAGAAAAAAATGAATGAGAAAAAAGTCTTAGTGTAGAAAACTTTCTTAACGGTGTAAGTGAAGGAAGTGAAGATGACTTTAAAAAGCAATCTTTAATTGTATTGATTGCTGGAATAGGTTTTTTTTGTAAGGTCAAGAGTCTTTCGTTTCTCACGTTTGATGAATTTTTTTAGTGAAATTAAATGGTTTCCAATTATTTCTGTTTATAAAGTTGATCATCGAAAGACGCCGCACAGTGAGTCAAAATCCAAAAAAACTGGCAATAAACTCACTAAAGAAACAATTGCTAAGAACTAATAGGTTGAATTAAATGTAACTAATGCCAACAGAAAACTGGAATTAATTGCTTTTTGGCTTAACTTTTAAGGATTCCCCAATTTTTGCCCCTTTTCCTGAGATTTATTATATTATTAGCATTTTTTTATTGCGAAACTAGCGCACAAAATGCTCGCTTTAGTGTCACTCTTTTAAGGTTGATATGGGTAAAAACAGTTCAAAATTTAATTTGAAGGCATATTTTTAATATATTTGGTAACTATAAACAATATTTATAACACTGCATTTTGATTTTAGGTTATCATTCCTAAGATCTTGAAAAAAGTGCTCCAAAGTGATTCTTTTTATTTGTTAAATCATGAGTTCGGTTAAAAAAACTAAGAGAATCCACGAGACTCCCTGGTAATTTTAACATTTTCCCATTAGTAGGTATAAATTAAAGCAGAAAAGAAAATCAGTTGCCTGTACGTGCCCCAATTCAATATACGACCTTTTAAAAAAAGTCAAGTTTGAAATTTCGTATTAATTAATTTTTGGACATTTTTCAAATTACATTAGCACTACAAAGGTAATTTATCATAACTCAAAAGCCAACATTCAAAAACTCATGATTAAACAAAATGCTAATTTTTAAACCTTAAAAACTAAGATTTGCATGATTGACGGTTTGAAATTACTGCCTGAATTAAGCGTTTATAAAATTTGCGTATAGGGTTTAGTTTTATGTGGCCAGGGTTTTAGGGATGGGGTTGAGTGTCCATAAATGCAATAAATCATCAAGCAATTTTTTTAGAACCTCTTCTTTTTTCAAGATGTACCGACCCATAGAAAGCAATATCTCAAAAATCTTTCAAGTTGATCCTTTCATATTGTGGACGATCACTAGTAACTCAGAGGTGCTTTTTTTTAAGATTTCTATACAAATTTCTTTAACTTTTTTTCTGTAGACTCTATTTCTTGGGTAGGTGTTAAGGTCCTTATTCTTCTCTTTATCAAACCGACCAAATTTCCGTTTAACAGATTATAAATTTGAATCTTCAGTTATGTATGATGTTGACGCTTGAGATTCTTCGGCTACTAAATCATGTTTGAATGGTTCTCCATCAGTTTAAGCATTCGATTCAGATTATTTAATTGGATTTACTTCGGTCTTTTTGGTATGAGAGGAATGTAAATACTTTTAAAGCTAAAAACCAGTAGTTAAGTTAATTTCCTTTTATCGCTTTGAGAATTTTTTGCTTTTGTCATTTTTTATTACACTCCATATAGAATTATTCTCTTGATGACATTTGCTTCAACTTTGCATAGCCATAGGCTTTGGACGTATCCATCAAATACTTCTTTTGTACAAACTGAGTCTATTCATTTCTTTATAAATCTTTTAATAAAAAAAAAAGAAAACTTTTTTTTTTAGAGAGCTTAGAAAACTTTTCTTTTGAGAGAATTTTTTATGGAGAATATGTAAAACAGCAAAGCATTTCAATGAATTATACAATTATTCGCAAATCAGAGTTCGATCTTGAATTTTTTCTTACGGATTTCAATTTTTAGAAAAAGTACAAGTTACTCATTTTTGCACTTTTACATGCAAAGTTCTTCAATTCACCGCAACTTCACAGTATATTAATCTCCTTTTTTGTATTTTACAGCTTAAGCGAGGTCTCGATTATAAACTGCCTTGGACGATAAAAATCACTTTTAAGCGCACAAAAAATGAGATTTTTTTTGCTCAAACTTTCAATATTCAAAATCGGTGTTTTCGAATGAATTTGAGCAATCTTAGCTCAATTTTTTTTTAAATAAAGTCATCGACGACGAACCCCTTCTTCCCCCTCAGGGCGTGACGTAACGTATAACGACCCCTTTCCTAAATATTTTTGTAAGAAATTAGTCATTTTGGTTAAAGATTTGGAAGCCGACAGAAATTAAAATGATTAGACAGTTTTTAATGCACTGATTTTTTTTTTAAAAAAAACCTAATGGTTCGAATGTTAAAGCTTTACTTTTTTTTTTGTACGCAGTTTTAACGTTTCTTGTTCTTAGCCATACAAAAATTGAAAAAACTCGTCTTTTCAGCAAGTTCATTAGAAAACAATATTACTAAAGTAATTTAAAAGTTTTGATTTCTAAAGAGTTATTTTTTAGATTTATTCATAAAAATTTATGAAGTATTATTTATTCACCTCAAGCTTTTCTTCCGGACTAAATTGAAAGTTGAATGACGTAACTCAACTGTTCGATTTGATTATATTTGGCGCTTCTTCCGTTACAAACAAAAGTGCGAGTATAATAGATCACGTTTTATTTATCGGAAAGTTAGTAAAAATTCCCTCATCCTTAAAATAATAAAAATGATTCTACAGCTACAATAAATCTAAATCCTTTAAATCAATATAATATTTTAAAAATCTTCTTCAATAACATCGTTATCGTGTTGTTTCAGAAGCTTCTTCACTGTCACGTCTCATGAGGGAAAATTGACATTTAAAAACTTTAGATTACTTATATTATTTTAATCTAATTTACTATCCCTCTTTCGATTTCTCTCCGTTTATTTCTCTTTCATATATTTACTTATATGTATCATTAAAATAAATCAAAGTAGTAGTCTTCAGCATAAACATAATTTCAATCAATTTTCACGAGACCAGGTTTTTTACTCTTCAAAAAAAAAAAAAAAAAAACTTTTGTAAGACTTTGAAAGATTTTTGATCGATGCGGTTTTTTTTTTTTTTTTTTTTTTTTTGCATATTGTGAAGATGTAAAGTGGAAACTTGTAATAATATAAATATTGTTCGGCATTTCTTCTATTACAAGCGTCATAGGCATAAAACCCTTTGGAAAATTTATACAGGCAGACATATGATTACTATATGAAACAGTCGAATAAGTTATTTTAAAAAATGAACTTATTTGACTGTTTCGAGTGTTTCATCTTATGACGAACAAACGTATAGAATCTTAAATTACCAATTTAACAAAACAGACAGATTCCCTCTAAATTAATGATTAAAAGCTCGGAAAACGGCAAAACAAAATAATACAAAAATAATTTTAAAATTTTAAAAGGCTTTAAAAAAAAAAATGTTAAAAGAAAAAGTGGTTTCGAATTGTTTGCAAAAAATGCAAATGGTTTTTTTTACTAATTTACGTCTTTAGGATGTTTAGAAGCGGTATTTGGTAAGAATAAAATTTGAAGGTTCATTTATAATTTACATCGTAAATAGGTAGAATTAAAAAAAACAGATTTAAGATAATCTTTTAAATGAAGAATAGCCGTTAGGTAGGAAGGTAGGTAGGTAGGTAGGTATGATAGGTAGCAGTGGCGTGGCTAGAACAACATAAGATAGAAGCACATATCAAAGATGGAGTGTTAATAACAAAAGCTTAATGCACTCAACAGAGATGTTTTCTTTGATCTGAGTGCACCGTTAGTAAGTAGGTAGAACTCTCAAACTTGTTTGAAAGTTTGAAATAAAATATTTAGTTTTAATTTTTTTTTTTTTAAACAAGGTTAAGTTTATATTTTGTTACTATTCAAAAGAATTTTTTGGTATAAATTATTTTATTACAATTAATTTACATATATAACTTACATTAAAGTGCATATGTCAGAGTTATATGTCTATATGCACTATATGTCTATATGCACTTTAATGTAAGTTATATATGTAAATGTTAATTGACACCGAGGAACATTGACAAGTCCTTACCACTTTCTCTTTCTCTTTTCCTTTTGAAAAGTGCATAAATCATTAAACATATTTCTTACGTCCGATTTATCCTACTGACAATACACCCGTACCACTAATACCTATTTCTTTGTACAATTTTTTAAGCCAATATATGTTTCCTATGTAAATATCTCACACCGCAGGTTTTTGTTGCATAATTATTTTTTTCATGTGTCATTTTGAAGAAAATTTGAAGATCTAAATTTACAAAACAAAAAATATAAAAACTCAAATTGTTTAACGTTTTTCCGATCAGATAGTTTAAGCAATATCTTCGTAAATATCTTCGTAAATATCTTCGTAAATATCTTCGTAAATATCTTCGTAAATGATTTATAAGCTAAAAACAGCTCGCTGGTAATTTGTTCGATATTTTTTTTTTTTTTTGTTATTTGTAAGTTTTATTCCTTAAAGGAATCAATAACAAAAAAGAATTCTGAAGCTTTTTTTACCATACCTGTACTCACGTTATAATTAAAAATTGTGAAATTCTAAAAAAGTGCCCGTGCTAACTTAATAAGTTTCTTACTTAGCAACAGCATTCTATAAACACTATTGTAAAAATATATTAAATTAAATATTAGCATAATTAGAAGTGAAAAAATAGAAAAAATAAAACCATTTATTGTTATTGGAGAAAATCTCTATTTGTGTTTTTTTATAACCTAAAATGTTGTTGATGATGAATAAAAAATGTGTTTGTGAGTTCTCCTTTTTTCTATGATTTTTATCATTATTATTATTTATTTTTTTCCTGTAATGCTTCTTGTAAATCTTTTGATTGGCATTTAATTGATAAGAACAAAAGCAGAAGGAATTCTTGCTGTCTTTTCATTAAAAAATAATACCTCGATGTTGGTATAGGACTAAAAGGAAGTTAAAAGTACAGTCAACAGCTCGATGAAATATGGAAAGAATGGAAGGCGCCGGTTTATAGATATGTGATAAGATAAAGCAACAAGAGAAACTTCTAAAGCGTTTAGGTCATCAAACTTTTTGCTGAGTAAAAAGAAAATATTTTAAAATGTCGATTGAAGAGATTGATATCGAGCACTTCATTGATATTTCGATTGACGATTTAGTTGAGAAAGAGAAGAGAAGATCGAAAAAGCAACCAATAAAGAACATTTTTGTAAAAACAAAATACGAACAAATCCAAAGCAAAGAGTCAGTTGAATGCTTGAAGGTGCATTTGGAAGACCTTAAAAATACGAGCAAAGTTATAACAAATCATGAGGAGCAGGACAGGAAAAGTTGTCGTAGGGATGCCGTCTCCGAAAACGACAGAGAAGAGCGGCAATTGGTAAGACAAACTTTAAAAAATGTTGTCAGAGTATCAAAAGTTAATGAGTACGTGTTACCATGAAAACTAGTTTATTTGTACTTGTAAATTTCCATTAAAAAAATCCCAGGAGAGACCAAGAAGGACTCTATTTAATGATTTTGATACATTTTTTAACGGTTCTTAAAGATAGCCGTTGGAATAAAATGGAGACGTACATAAAGCGAAGCTCTGACATTAAATGATTTTCAGATGATACACGATTTCAAATGATACACCACTGATCGAGACACTACTGATCAAGATTTTATTTGTTAAATAAAAAGAAGGATAAAGAAACAAATGTTTAATGATAAAGATGACATTTTTTAAGACTTTCATATTGTTTTAAAAAACGAATCAACACGTGTTTTATGTTTTCTATTTATATTGTGGTATGCAACCAATTATTCTTAGAACTTTTTCACCGTATGATTATTATTAACATTTTGAACTTTTATTGTATTAATGCATTATATACAAATTACATTAGAATTTGTACTTGTATTTGGTGTAATTAAGTTAATTAAATCTATAGTTAGTATGATATTATTCTACTTCTGCACTTATAAAAAAACTCTTTCTCTCCTGTTTTTTTTTTTTGTTTTTTTTTCTCCAAATTTTTTAAAGCAAACTATAATCATTTGTAAAGCATAGTAAAAAAAATTACTTTCTCGTAACTTAGCACCAAAAAAGTTTCTATAAACTTTTATCATAAAATGCTTTCAAAAAATATTTTTAATAAAATATTTTACAAAAAATATTTATTATTAAACATTTTCAAAAAATATTTGCCATAAAACATTTTCAAAAAAAAAATCATTATAAAAATATATTTATTATAAGATATTTTTTGAAATATTGCAAAAATAGAACATTCCACTATAACGTTATGTAAGAAAAAAAGACCGGAATGTCGGCTTTTTCAACGCAGCTTGGTTTGTTAAATGACGAGGGGATGAGAATGTAAATTAGTAATTAACAAAATTACAGCTATGAGTGTATTGAAAATAAGTTTGTTTGTAACATGGTGTAGATGTTTGTTATGTTGAATTCGCTTTAAGCTTATTATGTTTTGAAACATTTTTTTATACGCATAGTTTGCTCTCATATTAAACCACGTTCATAAAACCGTTATAAAACCTAGACGCACGCAGTACCACCAAGAAACGTTCTTTAAATTTTATTATTTTGAAGTTGAAAGAAAAAAAGTTATTCCCTTTCTTTCAACGTTTAATAAAATCCAAGGCTAAATGCCTGCGGCTACACAAACTATACACTAAAATTTGTTCATGCTTTGTGTGGTCTCAACTGAGAAAAAAATTTTGAAATTTGAAATTAATATTTGATGAGCATAATGATATCTCATTTCCTATATCAGTTTTATAACGCAATCGCTGGACAAACGAAAAACAACGCCTTGTTCCTTTTATTTAAATGAAGCAGTTTTCTATGCATATTTTGATAGCTATATTCTTGAAGACAATATCCAAATAACTGTCCTCAAATTGCTTAAGCATGTTTTTCAATTAAGGCTTATAGTACTCCCCAGAAACCTCGGGTTTATCTAAATCCAGTTCATTTAATTAGTTTATAAAGAAAATAAATGAATTAACATTTGCACAAGCGCTTCATTATGCGGAATTAAATTTGAATTCATTTTATCAATGACAAGTTTTTTGTTTTGATTGCCTTTGTTTTCTATTGAGTTGCGCTGGCTTTTATGACTAACCCCAGGTGAAATCCTTTAAAAAAGGAACGTTGGTCCCCGCATGAAATTTTTAAGCTGCATTCAAACGGACTCAATAAAAGTCCAAAGAAATCCTCCTAGCGAATTTTTACGTCGCCTTTTAATATCATTATTGTTCTCTGTAATAAATAATTGATTCGCGGGCTGTGACCTTTACATTTTTTATAAATAGCGTCTAAAGATCTACAACTGAGGTCACCAAGTATAGGCTTGCAGAAAGATTTCGAAATTCTTTGAAGAAAACAAAATTTTTCGCAACTAAAATCAATTTAAAGCCTTCAAAATTTAAACACAACTTCAGAGAGTTAAACAGTGAAATCAGCACGCAAGTTTCTTTAAAACATCAAATTTGGGTTGCAAAAGTGGATTTCAAAACTTTGTCGGTTCTCTGCAGAAAATGTATAGTTATCGAAGTACTTAAAGCAGAGGCCAGTTCCACTTTTTAAACCAATCAGAATTATATTTTATTTTAATCAATATGTCTTGCGTATTACTGTCTTAACAATTGTTGCTAGCACATGAAGTTTCTCACATAACTTCAAGTCTAGCTCAGAACTTCATATTCATTCAGTTTTGAGCTAGAAGGTATAGGGAAATATTC
This sequence comes from Hydra viridissima, assembly GCF_058129835.1. Taxonomy (NCBI): domain Eukaryota; kingdom Metazoa; phylum Cnidaria; class Hydrozoa; order Anthoathecata; family Hydridae; genus Hydra; species Hydra viridissima. Next base: position 12,314,897 of record NW_028324308.1, on the reverse strand, counting down.
AATATATGGCTGTGTTATGAAGTGAAAATTTAGAGCAATTTTTCTTAAATTAGCTAAAGATTTTTCTGGACACTTTAAACCTCAAAAAAAGGATTTTTTTCTCCTTGATACCAGTCTTCAAAAAAAAAAAAAAAAGAGCAGCAAAAAAATTAACAAAACATGGTTTAAATTGAGTTAAAGAATGGGGTCGTCTCGCATGCTAAAAGATGGGGTCATCTCGCATCCTAAAAGATGAGTTGTGTCATCTTGCATCCTAAATTTTGTATATTTACCTTCAAATTGAAATGATGGGCCCAGATTTCATCTTGACTTAGAATAGGTATTTTAAAATAAGCTACAAGTCAGAAAAAAATAAAAGGATTTCTTTTCCAGTAATATAGAAAAGTTGTGAACTCCCGTCGTTAAAAAATATGTAAAACTCAATTGATTTATTCTGTCGTTTCAATAGGCTTAAAGTCGAAGTCATTGGATTAAAAATGCTTTACATTTAAATACACAGGCCAACAAAAAAAAGTGTTTTTAAAAACTTTTTAAAGCAATTTACTTCAATCTGGCGTATTTTTCAGTGCTGAAATCGTGTTTGGTATCAGGTTTTTTTTACTACTCACAATTCTCTCCTAATATGACATCGATATTAAATTTTAGGGAAAAATTGGTACGTAAAAATTAAAAAATCAAAGCTTTTTTATTAGGTTATAATTTTTACCAACAGTAATATTAAGTTATTTCTATGAATTACTAATCCGGATTTTAGGTGCCTTTTTTTATTTATTTCCGATCTCTTTTTTTTATTTCCGATCTCTTTTCTCTGCAAAGTTTCTTGTAAAAGCTTTTTTTTCCGATGGAACGCATTTTATTGCTTTCTGTGAAATGACCAACAATTATCAGCCATCATTTTGATATTCAACAGTCCCTGGCAATTTTTTTCCATCTCTTTAACGTCCTTATGAAATTCCATCTGCGCTTCCCTCTCACATCACCCAATTGTTTTGGGAAAATTTTCTTCACAAATATTTAAAACAATCTTTAGGCAAAGCGTGGTTGTAGAAGTATCTTCATTGGATTTACTAAATTATTATAGAAAATTTTTTTGTCGCTAGGTACCGACATTTCGCGAGGTTAGAATTATTTTGTTCTATCTCCTATTTTAAAAGATGGGAGAAAATGAGTTATTAATTTTAGTAAGTAATGATTACTTCTAAAATGCATTCTATTTTACAAGTTTTTTTCTAAATAATTTGTTTAAACAAATTATTTAAAGCTTATGCTTTTATTTCTTAAAAAATTAAAGCAAAAATTTTAAATAATTTTTACTTTAAGAAAAAAATCAAAAACTTTCTCTCAACGTTTAAACTTGGAGATAGAACAAAATAATTCTAACCTCTCGATTTTAAGATTTTCTGGAGAACTTTAGGACTCATCAATATTCGTTGACTTTAACTAAATTCGAAACTGTAAAACGTCAGACTTTTAGTCATACTCTGAGTGTGAATTAAAGGCACACACAGGTTAAACACTGTAATGCGAGGCTGCATTAACTGGAAGAAAACAAACAGCGATGCCATTTATGATAACTATCGACTTAATAACAACTTATATCATTATTACATTTTATTGCTAACCTAATAACATTTGAATAATTAAAATATTTTTTCACATTTTGAATAATAAAAGATATTTTTTTTAATATTAAAATGTGAGATATTGGTGAGTGATACGATTTTTTTAGTACTATTTTTGAAAGTATTGAAAAAGCTTTTTTATCGTTGGTCTGTGAAATTAATAAGTAATCACAAACCGGTTTACGCTGGTGCTTAAAAGTTACCATTTTTAATAACAGCGGCTGTACAAAATTTTAGAATTATAGATTAATATCTTCTGCCTTTTCAACAGCACTGGGTTTCATAAATTGAAGACAAAGTTTTAAATAAATACACGTCACACCTTTTTTAATGTGTACAGAAACTCTATTTCATCTTTCAAACATGCAATTCCAAAACCCTGGTTACTTGAAATTTTTTATCGAATAAATTTAATTCTTAGATTCTATTGCTCCAATAAATCCATCTCTGTTCTTCTTCTTGCTTTAGCAACTAGTTTCGTAATCCGCTCAACTGCTTGTATGTGTGAAGGATGTATAAAATCTGCCTATTGGAAACTGTCCTATATAAATTCCGAAATTCATGAGAGCTGATCTTTCTGTGAAATCTCACAGTATTTCTTTGACCACTACTGAGATGAGCTGATAAAATGCCATAGATTTCTTGCCATTCTTCATTCAGAACTATGAGGATGCGTAGACTCTTACAATTCAGCCATAGCTAGTAAGTTGTTTGGTGTGTCTAATGTACCCAGACAGTCTACGACACTGGGCCAGAATTCCGGCGAATCATCGCACGCCGTGACGACTAGATTAGTAACGGGTCATTACTGTCCCGAGTCTGGCATGCTTCAGGCGAGGAGTCGTTCTCCATTGCGATGACATTTGTTATTGGGCCAACACTGGCCCGATTGTGGCGGCTATAGAGTTATGGCGGCTGCAGGCCAGAAGGCCGAATGTCGTTTTGCCATAACCGTCATTATTTTGAATATTTTTGCGTCATCCATGATGATTTAATAGACGCGAAGCCAAGTGCTTACAAGATATAGGTACGTGTGTATCTGCGATTTACGGCACCGATTTTAAAGATAAAATCTGTGACCATTTTTTCACCGCGTGCTCGAGGTAGGTGTGGTAAGGATGGATTTTTCTCGTCTTTTTTTTATAATTTTATATTGACTTAGATAATATTTTAAAAGTAGAGTGTTGTAAGTTTATTGCAATTTGTTTTTTTTTGCAGTTACTAACGTTTTTAGTGATTTTATTGCTATTGAAAACTTCATTCCTGTTCTGGAAGTGAATTGACATTGAAGGGATGATGGTTTTTTTTTCTAACTTTTGAATCAATTTTATATATCTATTTTCTATGTACCTACCAAATTTTATTAAGAAATAATGACACGCTCATATTCTATTTTTGCACGCAGTAAAGGTATCAAATATTCTTCTGCTTTTGAGGTTGGGGGGTGGGGGGTGGGGATTAACGATTATGAGCATTTTGTGTATTTGACTTTTTTATTCATTAAAAAATTGTTTTTTTAGAAAAATGAAACTTTATTTAAAATATTGGTGATTTTTTTAAAGTATTCAAAACATGATTTAAACGCACACACACACACACAAAACCATATTCTGTTATAAGTTGAATAAAAATATAACCGAGGCAAAGTAATGCGCTAAAAACTAAACAATGAAGTTCTATTATAAAACCACCGTAAGCCGAACGCTAATTTTTTAAGTTGGTTGCAGTTTTCTTAAGCATTCCTTATAATGAATTTTTGTCACTTAAATGGGCATAACTTTTAGTAGAACCATTAGTTTTTTATGAAATTTTCACCATCGTAATACTGATTTAAAGCTCTTTACAATGATGTAAAATAATTAAATAGTTGAGTAGTTTAAAAATTTTGCACACATACCTACAAGATATATTTCGCAAATTTCTTGCTTTTGCTGTTTTTTTACTATGCTATTATTACAATACGTATTGTAATAATAATAGCAAACGTACGTTTGCTGTTAAAAAAAATGTTGCTTTTTTGTGAAAACGTACAGTTATGTTGTAATTAGAATTGCAATTGCTACATCCTAACTCTTGCAGCAGTAAATGCTACTGTAAAAAGTTTAGATGTCATATGATGTAAATAATGTAAATTTCACTTGTGTTAGCACATATCGTTGCAGTAATTTTATATAAAGTTTAGCTATGTTTTTATATTAAACAGTTTGAATAACTTTCATGCAAGATTGATTTAACAATAAAACAGAAATGGTCAAAGAAAAGACTATTTAAAGGTTAGAAGGTTAAGTTTTAATCATGATAACTGTATGATAATCAAGCTTTTTAAATAAAAAACTTTTTTATATAATATATAATATATAATATATATATATATATATATATATATATATATATATATATATATATATATATATATATATATATATATATATATATATATATATATATGTTTGTGTGTGTGAATATACACTGTGTCAAAAAAGTTTTCATCCACCTATCCTGTTCATTTTTCAGACGCAATAACTTTTTTGAACAAAGATATAAGCAAAATTTTAACTAAATGATATCAGGTAACCATTCAAGAAATATTGTAAAAAAAGATTTTATAAAATAAAGCATAAAAAATTAAATATTGCATTTTAAACTACACAATGCCTATTTTTTGCGCCAAAAAAGTTTTCATCCACTTTACAAAAATAAAATAAAATTGTTATGCAAACTCAATTTGCTAGTGTTTTAACATCTTGTGTTTCTACCACAAGCTTTTATTACCTCATGCAGTCTGTTTTTCATTTGTCTAGTAATTTCTGGAGTGATTGAGGCCCACTCTTTCATAATTACTGATTGGAGTTGTTGCCGATTCCTCACATCATGTTTCCAAATTCTTCTACCCAGTTCATCCCACAGATGTTTGATAGGATTTAAATCTGGAGATTGTGGGGATGTATGAAAATGCTTAGCTATTTTAAATATAAGCCATTCCTTGACAAGTTTGGCTGTATGTTTTGGATCGTTATGTTGCTGAAAAATGAATGACTTAGTAAGTCCCAATTTGTGGGCACTTTCTTCCAGATTATTTTTTAGAATGTTTAAATACACATTTTGATCCATATTTCCATCAATGAAAACCAAGTTTCCTACACATGAAGCACTCATACACCCCCACACTAAAACACTTCCTCCACCATGCTTCACCGTTGGACACAAATTTTGTTTTTTAAATGCTTCATTTGGTTTTCTCCAAAATTTAACTCTTCCATCTGATGAAAACACATTAAATTTTGACTCAACAGTGAAAAAGACAGATTCCCAGAATGTTTGTGGTTTATTAATATAAAGCTTTGCAAAGTGTAGTTGTTTGGCTTTGTTTACTTTGCTGACCTAGGGCTTTTTCAATGGTACTCTACCATTGTATCCAGCTCTTCTTAAGGTTATTCTAGTTTCAGGATCCACTTTTAAATTGTAATCATTTTGCAGCATTCCAGCAAGTTTTGGAGTGCTTCAAAACTTGCTAGCTTGTCGATGCAACACGAGCTATTCTGAGAAGAGAATAGCTCTTCAATGCAATATGAGCTGTTCTTGAATCTTTGGACGTCCTGTACGAGGCTTGTCAGCAATTTTTTTGGTGGTTTGGTATTTCTTGATAATGGACTGCACAGTTGAACGTGGTTTCTTTACTATTTCTCCTATATTTCGCTGTGATTTTCCCTCCTTCCATAGTCTAACAAAAAGTGATCAAATTTCCTCTGCAACTCTTATTTTTAATAATTATTCTACCAAAAATTAAAAATATAAAAGATTCATGTAAAGAAAAAATAATACAAAAATCTTACTAAATCTAATTTATATTTAAAAAACGTTACTTCAATACTAATTACATAACAAATTGAAGTTGGAGTGCAGGGTGGATGAAAACTTTTTTGGCGCAAAAAACATGCATTGTGTAGTTTAAAATGCAATATTTAGTTTTCTATTTTTTATCTTGTAAAATCTTTTTTTACAATATTTTTTTGTGTGTGAATATATATACACATATATGTATGTATATATATATATATATATATATATATATATATATATATATATATATATATATATATATATATATATATATATATATATTCACACACAAAAAAATATATATATACATTGTTATTATCTTTTCTTTGTTGTTGTTATGCTATTATTTTGTTACCATCTTTATAAATATATATATATATATATATATATATATATATATATATATATATATATATATATATATATATATATATATATTGTTATTATCTTTATTTTTGTTGTTGTTTTTGCTGTTATTAATTATCTTTGTTTTTATTATTATATGCTCCTTTATTATAACTTGTCATTAAAATAATCTTATCTAATTTAAGTTAGTTTTAAGCTCATTTTAAGTGATCTTGGTTGTATTACTTTATATTTATGAAATGACTTTGTCAATCATCACTTTTCTCATTTTAGCAATTCAATATAAGAGTGAACCATCCAAATTAAATCTTTATATATTTTTATCGTAACTTCGGGATAATGTATTGTTCTTGTTACATATATAGTTAGAGTTATTTTAAAATGCTTGCAACAAATATTTAATGAAAGTATCAATTGTGAATTATTTAATCCACAGAACTCCTTCCGTGAGATAACTGTTACCCCTTTATACTTATCTACAAAAGACAATTTTCCTGCTATAAGTGAAGAAGTTGTAGATAATAATGATTCAGTTTTTGGAACTGTTGTTAACATATTTTCTGATAACAATGGTAATGTTGAAACTGAACTTGATCATATTTAAAATCTTAGTAATGATAATGATGATGAAACAATATTCACAGATTTGACTACCCTATTAGCTGATTGGGCTCTTCAGTTTAGTGTTAATCTGACTGGTTTTTCATCTTTACTGTGTATTTTCTGTCTGTTTCATCTTGATTTGCCTATTTAAAAAACTCAACACAATTTTATAGTTGCATATCGAGCAGGTGGTCATTATTTTTATTTTGATTTAGCAATTAGTTTAACAAATACTAAATCATGTTTATGATAAAATTGCAAAATGTTTAGCTCTTTATGTGCAGTTGATTATCCATGATTTGATTGGTTTTAAAGTTGCAAAATATCATTTTGGCTAGTTCTGTGTCTTTTGCAAGGTTTTAGTATTAAAAAACCTGTGTGATTCAAGTCTGTTAAGAATCACATTTAGTATTACACTTAGATAAAGTTAAAAACATAGCAATTTTAGATGACAGAATTCTCAAGTATGTATTGTTACAAGTTGATGATGGTTTTGTTGTTTCACCCTTGCTCCACTTGTTATAATTTAATTTGTTGAAATCTATTTACTTATGCTATTAATTACAAAATTAATATGCTTATTTTATGCATAGTTTTATATGAGGTGGTAATTGAAATATTTAACTTATTTAGGTTAATTTTACTAGTGTCTTAAGTAATTTTCTTTCCTTATAATAACAATTATATAACAACATTGTCTATATTATGCATTCAATAGCTGCCGATTGGATTTTACCATTTGGTAAATATAAATGGCATAAAAATGATTCCCATAAATGTTTAATAAATTGTTTTTGATTTCGTATTTTATTTGCATTTGATTTTTGAGATGCATTTGGTATTTTTGGTATATATATATACACTACAATGTAGGCATGCATTTAAGTTAAAGGTTGTAATTTATAACTTTTAAGGTTGTAATTTATTGATACTTGTATTATATTCATTAAATTATTTTGTCGGTGGTCACTTTCCTCATTTTTGGACTATAACCACATGTGTATATATATGTATGTATATGCAATAAAATCCACATTAACCTATTGTTAAAATAAACAGTTTTATTAATTTTTTCTTTTTAATTTTAGTTTTCAGGTTCTTCATTGACACTCAATCGATGTTCATCTGTCAGACGGATTCTTGCCAAAGTGAGTAAAGGAACACTTCATTGCACTGGTTAGTAGCAGTATGCTTAGAATTTATACTTTCAGATATTTTAAGTAATTTTTGTAAATGTTTATTTTTATTTTACTAGAATTTTAAAAATTAAATTTCTGAGAGATCCTGATTTTTACAGTTGAAAAAGGTGCTTTTTTCAGTCGAAAACTTGAAAATAAGTTTCATTGGGTAAGAAGAAATCTTTATCTTTATTTACAACATATATATATATATATATATATATATATATATATATATATATATATATATATATATATATATATGTATGTATGTATGTATGTATATATATATATATATATATATATATATATATATATATTTGTATGTGTTAAATTGTTATATTTATAATTTTGTCAAGTTAAAATTTGTATTTAGGTGCTGTAAAAATAAATCATTTAAACTCGGGAGCATCAAGCGAAGAGTTTGAGAGTTGGCTGAAGAGTATTTTCAGCTTTCAGGAGGTCGAAATGGTGGACGAAAGGCTTGAGAAGAACGAAAAAACTAGCAATGCTGGGCTGTTGGCCGTTTTGACATTTGGCCGTCATCAATTGCCGGCATCGCGCCGCTGTCGCAAGCGCAACTGGGCCAGCATTGGGCCTCTAACGGGAGGCTGTCTGGGTAGATTTAAAAGGTCTCAGTATTTGATTGGCAGTTGTTAGTCAGCGGGCCAGGCGTTTTCGTTTGAAGCTGATAGGGTGAACTAATAGTAGTGCAAATGTCAAATAATTCCGATTGGAATTTAGAGTATTAAAATCAATGTCTCGCAAGTTGCATTTCATACAATTAAAAGCAAAAAGTGAATATCTTTTAGGTTTCATCCAATGTCTTTGGTGTTAGACATGGGACCATAAGATTTGTCGATTATGTACCCTAATAAGGTCGTTGTAGCAACTTGTTTAAATAAAGTAATCAGATAAAAAATTGATTGGTCCCTGAAGTTTAAATTCAAGTCTGCAAATTACACCACTAAATCTTCCCGTGCTCAAGAATTGCACCATTAAATCATTGTAATAATCGTTCTTTTTTAACACGAGATGTTAATCAACGTTAAAAATGGCACAATTATTGCAGTTAAGGTTTTCACGACGTCAAATACTAAAATTTTTGAAGGATCGCAGGATTTTTTACCTATGCTGCCAACGCATGAGGGGATTATAAGATGTTTCAATCATGAGTGATGGCGTATTTGTTAAAATACTAAAGAAAACAAGCCTTTCAGTTACTTTCAGAACTTGCTGCTTTAAAAATAACCATTTTAATTCTTTGGAGTGCCGAGAAAACGGTAGAAGATATTAACAAACAATTCTAAGCTATAAAAGCAATAAAGTTTCTGTAACTTGTTTGTTTGGAAGGTTAAATAAAGATTCTGTTGCATTTAAATGAATTAAGTGTAACGTATATTTATTCAATAATTTACCTTCAATATCCTAAATTCGGTACCGTTGAGGCAGCAGAAGATATAAAACTTGAAGCTTTGTATTCATTGTTAAAAAAACTTTAAGTTCTATTGCAAACTGATTAATAAAATCTTAAAAAAATTAACAAAGCCAGAGTTATTTGCACACCTTTTAATGACTTTTCAAGCAAGTTTTCCGCGCTTGCACAAGATCTAAGACCTCGATTTTTTCGAAACACCCTTCTGCACAGACTTTACAAAAATTTAAATTCGTAGTCAAAGCAAATTTTTTACCTCTTGTCTCGATAAATTCGCTGCAAATTTAATAGAATAAGTAAATCTAAAATTCAATTTTGGACCTGGAGACCTGCTGTGGGCAATATTTTACACTTAATGAGTTTAAATAAATTTCACTTTCAATATAATTATCTACAAATCGTCACAAAGTACCTTCTTGTTTGTCTAAACCTCAAAAGTTAATTTTTAAATACTTTTTTCTCTAATCCAATAATTAAGAACATACGAAAATCACGGTTGAAAAAAATTCAAAAAAACCGTTATAACACTGAAAAAGGCGTGGAACGAATGAGGTTTTATATTTACACTTCTTAGTATTTTTGTTACTTAAATTTAACAAAAGCTTGAATAGAATAAAATTCTCAGTTCTTATCATCTCAATGATGGTGATAAACAGCACCAACATTTAAATCATAAACATCTTACAATTATAGCCGAATAGTTATAAGATATTTATAACTTGTAAGATAATAACTTATAAAATTGGTTTTGACAAATCGCGAGGTTAGAATTATTTTGTTTTATCTCCTATTTAAAAAGTTGGGAGAGAATGAGTTATTAATTTTAGTAAATAATGATTGCCTTAAAAATACGCTCTATTTTGTTTAAACATAAATTAAAGCACAAGTTATTATTTCTTTAAAAATTAAAGCTAAAATTTTTAATAATTTTTATTTTAAGAAAAAATTCAAAAACTTTCTCCCAACGTTTAAACTTGGAGAACAAAATAATTCTAACCTCGCGAAATACCGCGCTGAATACCGAACAAGAACATATTTTGTTTGATAATTGAATAATTTGAATCATTTCAAAGATTTCATATCTTTACTTAAACATCTTTTTCATACATTTATTATAATTAAAAAATATGATATCTTTTTTTATTCTTTGATTTTTTCAGTTACATCGTAATATTTTTATTGCACAGTTTCTAGTAACACGTGATTGCTATACTAAAAATATATTTAGAAAAAAAATATAATTTAAAAAATTTCCTTCTTCCTAGTTAAAAAAAAAAGAAGTTGCACCAGAGCAAACCAAACAATTTAGCCTGTGAGAAGTAAACTTCGTAAATTTGTAAAAAGGGTAGGCTACGTTACTTATCGATGAGTTTTGGCATGGACGTATTAAGGTGAGTTTCCACTCATCCGTTTTAACTACGGGAAGGGGAAAGGGATGGGAAAATTAATCACGTGAGCATGCGCAGTGATTAGTTTTCAAATTTAAGTTATAAACTGCGCATGCTCACGTATTTAATTTTAACCTTCCTTTTTCCTTTCCCGTAGCTAAAACGGGTGAGTGGAAACTCAACTTAAGAGATGGACGTGCAACGCACAACGGGTACAAAAAAAAGTTTCGTAAAAATGAAAAAATGATTCCCACAATCTTTTAGGCACTATCCAGCTAAGAAAATGTCAAAGTTTCAAAAAATTTGGATCGTCCAATAAAAAGTTATCACGTTCTGAAATTTTACCATATAAAATGACTTAGAAAGGTCAAAAAAGAATGGATTATTTTGTTCTTATTTTTTTATGAAAGTATATTTTCTTTCACTATTAGTAGCTACGTTTAGAAACTTAGTTTAAAAATTAAACTTTAACAAATAGGTTTTTTTAAAAAAAATACTGGTCTCATTCTGTTCCTCTCATCTGTCCACAAGTAGGAACTGCAATTTATCTTCATGTATTATTTATGATAAACAAAATTTAGTTTTAAAACATGTCAAATGCTTATGCGAAATATCTTTAGAAAATATTGTCAGAAAACTCAAAATGAAGATAAAGGGAAAAAGGGTGTAGGAAAAAAAAAAACGTCGAGTTTAATGTTAACTTTTTATTTTCCCACTTTTCTGTCCGGATAGAAACTTGTTTGTCCGGATAGAAGCGCTTCTGATTTACGGATATAGTTAGCCAAATTTTGTTCGAAATTTCGAACTTTCGAAATGCTTTAAAATTTGATTTAATCGAAAACATTTTTTCGTACAGTTTGAATAAACACTTTTTACAAATCACAGAAATGTTGAAGCAAATCTTCAATTGGTGAATAATAAAATAATTATTTAAGTGTTAAGTGTTCATAAATAATCTGTATCAGAATCATTTTCTTCAATAATTTTAGGATTCTAAAGAACAGAGAAGATTACAAAACTACAAAACGCTCTACAAAACGGTATATCTGAATTTTTTGTACGTTTCAAGAACGTAAAAAAATCAAGTAATCTTTTCAAGAGACCGTATCTCAGCAGGAATCTCTGGATGGTCTAAATCTTGATAATCCAGAAAAACTTTTTTGACCTTTCTTAGCCATTTTATAAGGTTAAATTTCAGAACGTGATAACTTTTTTTTGGACAATCCAAATTTTTTTGAAACTTTGACATTTTCTTAGCTGGATAGTGCCTAAAAGATTGTGGGAATCATTTTTACGAAATTTTTTTTTTTACACTACGGCGGACTCGTTGTGCAACGATATTGTTTTTTTTTTTGTTTTTTTTTGCGAACCATGCTCGTTGCGTATTGTTACATATCTTTTGTTTTAAACAATAGAAATTAAATTATATTAAAGTCTGTCGGACTCGTTGAAAACATTTAGGCTCATCTAACCAGTCACATTAACTTTCTTTTAGTCATTAAAGATAACGGCAATGCCTTTATTGGTTCAACCAAATTTTTCTTAAGGAAAATATTTGACAATTTACCCGATCTTTCTTTTACTAGATACGAATTTGAAGAAACTGGCACTAAAAGTCTTCATACTTTTTTTAAATGATGGATTTCTTTTAGGCCTTCTAAAATTTTAGCTTTCGTATAAAAATACTTATAGTAGGTACGCGGAACTAGCGATTTACGGAACCGATTTTTATGCTAAAATTTTAGCTCTCGTTTTTTAAACTTTTTTTGAGGCAGCGTGAGGCAGACGTAGTTTTGTGGAGTTTCTTTTTAGAAATATATATACACATAGATACTTTTTGGAAAGAAGAAAGACTAATCTTTACTTTTTTAAAACTTTTATTATGGTTACTAAACTTTTTTATGTGATATTTTGCTCCTGAATATTAGGTTGATGTTCTCTCTTGAATTTGGGGTCGAAGAAATGTAGAGTCCGCTTTTTTTATTATTAAAATAGTTTCTTTCATGCATTTTCTACGCACATGCCAAATTTCAACGAAAAATAATGATAAGCAATTAGTTTAATTTGTGTTATACCAAGTATACCACTTTTTTCAGGTAGCCCTTAGGCAAACGGTTTTTTGAAGTTACACATGCTGGAAGATCACGCTACTCCATTTTTGAAAAAATGGAGCGCTGGCCTTGTATTTTTTTGGCGAAAAAGGTGGAGAATCAATTTATCTTGAGTTCAACAAATTAAAGCGTATTTATCAATCTATCCCTTACCCAACAAAGCGAATAAAAAGCATCCTAAAATTTCATCAGAAAACTAATCCTAAAAGTAGGGTTTTAATTCCAGAATCACGAAAAAGAAAGAGAAAAAACGAAAATTGTCACGGTTAAAAACACTTTTGGCAGCAGCATTTTACATTTCTTCATAATATGTAGTTCCTTTTTTATTTTATTTGTCTCAACTAAAGGCAAATAAAATGTAGTTATAATGGTCAATAAGGTAATGCAGAAAAGCGCCTTTTTTGTCCATTAAAAAAATTGAATGCTAAGAATAGCCATAAGAAATAAATAGAAAAAGGTCTTCTCAAACTTTTTCAAGAACTTTGGTTAGATTTCCACGATTAAAAGCCTAGAACGTTGGGTCCAAAAATGTAAACAAATTATGTGCCATCTTAACCAGCCATCTTTCTCAACAACAAATGTTAACGAACGTTTAGTTGTTCCTTCTCTTGTTTTAAGTGTTTTAGTACACAACCGGTTTATCGTTAAACTAATTTGAATTAAAACAGCAACAAAAGACCTATTATATTGGAGAATATGCAATTACTCCAGAGAAAAGTTATTTTCGTTGCTAAGGGCCGTAACCATTTTGAAAGCATTGGTTTTTTTCCTTAAAATTTGCGCATGCGTACAATAACATAGCGCTTCCAAACGACCGTGATATAGATAGACATTCTTAATATTTTAAGAAATTACGCGGATGATGATATAGAAATTGAGATCATTTACATAACTACTTTAGTACATGTAAAACTAGAGATAGAGGAGAACGGGGACTATTTGGCTACAGGGTTAATTTGACATACTGCGTTTAACTTTGGAATTTCCCACCGAAAATTTCCAAAATTCACATAGAACCTTCCCACTTAACTAAATCCATCTTTCAGTGTATTATCAGGGCTATTTGCACATGCGCATAGAAGCGATTTTTGTGTTTTTTTTTCCTAACTTTGTAATTTTTGTAACTATATTACTTTTTCAATTTTAAAAAGCAATAGCATTAGTGTTTTTGGGGATTTTATAAGCCATTTTGTGAGCAAAAAGCTTTTGGGGTAAGTTGGCACAATGATCGCAGGGCTAGTTGGCAACATGTACCAACTTTTAACTTTTCGCAATAGCCGTAAATTATATAAATTATATAAGTTATATAGCACTACAGATCTACAGAGATGCGAAATTATAAAAAAAAAAGTAGACAGACCACTAAATTCTAAAAATGTTACAAAAAATACTGTTGATGCTATTTTTATAGAAGAAAAGTCTATTCGATCGACTTAAGGGCAATAAAAGTTAATGTCAAAAAACATTGTTGGATAAAAATCATCAAGACTTTTCATATAAAAGATGCGCTTGAAATATATAATTGATGTTGTTAAACTTGTCTCTTTTTATATGGTGTGCCAACTTAAACTGAGAGTATAGGCAATTTACCCCGGGCCGGGGTAAGTTGTCACATATTTTTTTCTTTTTCGGAGGCTCTTTTTGGGTCACTAACTATTATTATTTTTTAATGTTTGACACTTGAGCATGCTTGCCGAATTCATATTCTTTTGAAGTACAGTTTGATATCCTCAAAAAAGTTCACCCAGAGCTCAAAAACTAAAACTGTAGCCAACTAACTCTGGTCTCCCCTTTAAAAAATAATACAAAATATCAACTAGTTTTGTAGCTACCTAGAGCATATTGGTTTCATGTCCAGGCAACTACTCCATCTATTATATTGCTGTAGACTTCCAGTTTATGAATATTATAGAATTTTCCATTTTTAAGTTTAACAACAGAAATATATACACTTAAGGATAAATAGCTTATACGTAAAATGAATATAAATACATTAAAGAAAAAAATAATTTGTCACAGTTCTAAAGAATTTAGCAAAGCCAATTTATGGCAAACCCAAAGAATAACTAAATATTTAATATTAACGTAATATGATTTACCAGCTATATATAAACTAATTTTTATTTGACAAAAACAAATGGGTTTTTATGTGCTTTTTATGACAAATGAAATTAATATATGAAATATGAAAAACAAAAACATGAAATATCTGGCCGCATTTTGCAAGATAATTATAAATTTGAATAACTTTTTAAAAGGTTTTGCTTTATCAAATAAATTATAAAAAAGCCAATTAGAAAATACACCTATAAAAAAATAATGTATTGTGAGGGTGGCGTTTTTTTATTTTTTTTTTTATTTTTTATTTATTCTTTTTTTGCAGTAAAGGGGAAGGGGAAGGTTTGGGTTTAGTGTTATGTTTGGATTAGGTATATGGAGGTTGGGATCGAGGTTGATGGTCTGGGGAGTACTTGGTTAGGTAAGGGCGAGGTTTGGGAATAGTTTGGTTAGGAATGGGCTAGGTTTAATCTAAAAGGGCTAAACTTATAATCGCTGTCCTCAGTATATTCTTTAATATAATAAAAATCAACAAATGTTCTATTAATGTGTAATGGTAGCACTCTTACTCTTATAACTTTTACATAATACAAATAATATTCTCTTACGCTTCTTGCAGTGTTCAATACTGTTTATAGCAATTACTCCTCTTTCTTTTATATCTTCTATGGCAGGTTTATAAGTCTTCGTGTTTACGTCTTTTCTCCGTTGTTTTTAACTTTTCTTCTTTCCGTTTTATCGTCTACTTACGTGATAGATCGGTGAATCATCGTGTATAAGTCTTTTTTGATCGTTGTTTTCAACTTTTCTAATTGTCGCTTTATCGTTTACGAGTCTCCACGTTTACGTCTTTTCTCAGTTGTTGTTTTTAGCTTAATTCTTTTTGCTTTATCATTTATTTATGTGAATAGTGGACGAGTCATCTTGTATGTGTCTTTTCCGATCGTTGTTTTTAGCTTTTCTTATTATCGCTTTATCATTTACGCGTCTTCGTGTTTACGTTTTTCCACAGTTGTATTTAACTTTTCTTCTAACGCTTTATCACTTATTTATGTGAAGAGTTGGTGAATCATCTTGTGTATGTTTTTCTATCGATCGTCGTTTTTATTTTAGTTTTCCCTCCTCACAGTATAGTGGAATATATATTATGAAGCTTATAGAGTAGTCGAGGCAGAAAATGGCGACAAATTGGAAAAAATACTCAAAATTAAGCCTGGTGAATGAAGGACCAAGAAATTGAATGAAACCAGATCTTGAAAAAAAACTTTATTTAAACTTTTTTATATTTCGCTATACTTTTTTAGTCATTTTAAAATTATCCTTACAGGTCTATTTTATTATTGACAGACTTTGTTTACAAGCAAAAAGTTCCCAAATTTACAAATGTTCATCTTGAAAAAATGATGAAAATCTGTTCGTGCCGACAACTAATTTCCTTTACTTTGGTGTAATTTATTAGTAATTGGTCAACGCGTGAAGTAGTTAGTTTATCCTGAACAGTCTTATTAAACAAATACTATAAAAGTTTAAACAAATACCACGTGACCAGAGTTTCTGTTTTAAAACTATGGGCAGCCATTTTAGGAGATTTTTTTGTTGATGAGTGAAAATTTAGAGTTTGTCGGAAACTAGCAAGGCTCGCTGATTTCTGCGGCCTCCTTGATGTAAAAAAATGAGTTGCACGTCCATCTCTTATACGTCCATGGTTTTGGATATCAAGTTGCTGTTATTCAACGATGAAAGATTTTTTTTTTTAGTGTGGTTATATACGATATAGCGAAACGATATCTTTTTGTACCCTTGGTTTTACTTTTTACTTCAACAATATACAAATATTGTCAAAAAATAAAAACGCTTTAGGAGTTTTTTTTATGGTTCAAGGAAAATGGTCAATGAAAATGGTCAATGAAAATGGACAAGGAAAATGGACAAGGAAAACGGACAAGGAAAATGGACAAGGAAAATGGTCAAATAAAATGGTCAAATAAAATGTTCAAGGAAAATGTTCAAGGAAATTGTTGGAACACGTTACCTGCTACTAGGATTAATAAATGGATTTTTGCTACGTCAATCTCTTCACTATATCATTTCACACGCTAATATACTGTAACTTATTTCAAGAAATGATTCGAAATCTTCCTCGCATCAACCCTATAAACATTTACAGAATTTTATTAATACAAACCTGTATTTACAGACTATTTTACAAGGCTATAAAAACAGGTCTGTAAAAATTCAATCCTATAAAATCAAAATATTCTCAGTAATCATAGAGTACAGTTAAACTTTCTGTTTTTTGTGAGGCTGGTGAAAAAAAGTTATTTGGGTAGATTTTTAATGTATTAGCTTGCAGCACACAAGCTTGCAATTTCAAATTTGAAAAATTAAAAGAAACATAATGTAAATAATGGTCAATTAAGCCATCTACAAGCATCAAGTTAAAATTTTTTTAACAGTTTTTTGAGATAAATTTTCCATAAAGTATAAAGTTAGAAGCTTAACTGTAATTATAACTTATAACGTTTTGCTTAAGTTTTTTATTCATGTATATTTCCTATTCATTTAATAATTCATAAGGTATATGGGTGGCATTGGTAAACTACAGCAGCATTGGGTACTATTACTGGCTCTGTACAGAAATACAGAACAACTGAGGTCTGTAGAATTTCTCTGTAAAATATAATTGCGTTTACAGGTATACAACTTTTATTGTTTCCACTCTTTTAAATGTTGCGTAAACTACAAAATTGATAGCTACTATAACTGTAAAGAGGGAGTTCCCGGAGAAACATATTCTAATTGAAGAAATAAGAAATATTCACTCATTAAGACAATATTAGTCATCAAAATAATAAAAGTTAAGAATTGTATAAAAAGATATTTAGTTTTATTTGAAAATTTTCTGAACGTAGTTTAAACAACATATTACAAGGATGGGCGAAAATCTACAGTAAAAAGTCTACGTATGTGGGTAGAAGAGAGAAGAAAAAGGTAGCTAAAGTCTACTGATGTGATGGGTAATCGAAAGAGTGCATCATTTCCCGTGTTTTTAAGGTTTAACAGTTTTTTTAAGATTTTAATTTTGAGTCGTTAATAAAATAAGTAATGGTTTTCGCATAAGAGTTTAGTACAAAAGTAATAGTGAACAGTTTTCTATCTAACAAAATAAAATAATACAAACCATTAAAAAAGTGAAAAGTTTTCTATTTTGATCCCCTCCCCCTCCCCTTTAACTTTATAAGGTGAATAATTAGCTTGTTTATGTAAGAATGGAACAGATGACATAATTGTATATAAGTTATAATAAAATATTGATTATGCATTTAAGTAATTTTTTTAGCCAGCATGGCTGCCGGTGTCGTACAAATTTATTTCCCCCATAAATTTATTTCCGAGTCGCACGTCGATTGGCTTAAGAGGCCCGCCCGAAAACTTAACACCCATATTAACTTAACAACAACACCCATAAATTTAATTCCGATATTGATTGAAAGTTTATAAATAAATAAATTGGCATATTCTGATATATTATTTTTACATTTATTCTTAAACAATGCCTAAGATCAATGTTAAAACTCAAGAGTTACGTCTTGAAGAGATTATGCAATACGTAAGAGGGTAAGTATGCAAACACTGTTTCGAACAGTGAAAAACGAGGGCTATGATTAGCTGCAAAGAATTTTACAGGAATAGGCAAGTCAGTACTCATAACTTAATATTTGAGAACTTTCCATTCAATTTAAAATATTCAGTTTTAAGTTAAAGCTTTTATATGTTTGAATTATATTTAAAAAATGGTTAAATTTTCAGATGGACGTTTGTACTATAATAGAGATGAATCTCTACGACTTGTCTTATATAGTCAAGAAGAAAGAAGGAGGGTTCTCAAAGAATGCCATAATGGTGCTGGTGGGGCACATCAAGGAATAGTAAGAACACAAATTAAAATTAAAGCTTTATACTATTGGATGTCAATTACATCTGATGTGGAAGCATGGGTTAAGTACATGTTTATTACTTGTTTTTTACGTAGGTTACCTGTTTATTTTTCTAATAATATCAAGAAAATAAACATGTAACCTACATTAATAATATACACTTTAAGTTTTGTAAATTATATTTTTCTAATTAAATAATAGATAGTCTATATTATAGATCAAGACATGTAAACAATCCCACTGAGAAAAATGAGCTCTTCAAAGAGCTCTTCAAAGAGCTCTTTTTATAGCAATTACTGTTAAAAGAGCTCTTTGAAGAGCTCATTTTTCTCAGTGGGATGTC
This sequence comes from Hydra viridissima, assembly GCF_058129835.1. Lineage (NCBI taxonomy): Eukaryota > Metazoa > Cnidaria > Hydrozoa > Anthoathecata > Hydridae > Hydra > Hydra viridissima. The sequence continues at coordinate 12,296,015 of NW_028324308.1, read as the reverse complement.
AGTCATTTGAAAAAATAAAAACAATTGCACCACAACTACACCCAATTCAGGTTTCTGAAAGATGGGCAGTTTTAGGACTTGATCTAATTGGTCCATTTACAGAAACATTAAATGGCAATAAATATGTTTTAACAATAACAGATTTATTTACAAAATGGATTGTTGCTAGGGCATTGCCTGAAAAATCTGCTGTTGCTTTAGCTACTGTTTTGGTTAACACTTTTCATATCTATGGTCCACCAAAAAAAGTAATCAGTGATCAAGGAAGAGAATTTGTAAATGAGGTAAATGCTAAAAGGTTTTCTAAAACTTTCATCTTCTTTGTGGTAGTTAAATTCTTTTATTATTTTTAATTTTTTTTGTTATACAGCTTAATCATAAAATTTTTCAATTAATGGGTATTAAACATTCTGTGACATCAGCATACCATCCTCAAAGTAATGATCAAGATGAACGCACAATTCAATCTTTTAAGCGTGCTTTAAGCAAGTATACTAGTAATGAGATGAATGACTGGGATAGGTTTGATAGTCTTTATAATTTTAACTCATTTTCTCTTAAATGTACAATTTCATTTATTATTATTTTCTTTTTTGATGATTTATATTAGTTACACATCTGCAATTGCTTATGGACTGAACATATCATGCCAGAAATCTACAAAGATGACTCCATTTTATCTTATGTATTTAAGACACCCTCCAGGTATTGAAGTGATAAATGTTCAGAATGAGACTGATGATAGTTTAACTAGTAGTTTTTCTGAAAAAATATATGACTTTGCAGTAGAAAAGCTAGTTAATGATTGTAAAGCTGTAGAGAAAAAAGTTAGAGAAAATATAAAAGTTGCTCAAGAAAAGCAGTGCAAGCAACACATGAAAAAAGTTTCAAAAAAAGGTGTAAAGATGTTTACATTTATAGCTAATGATCAAGTGATGAAGTTAAATGCTAGAAAGTGTGGTCGCAAAGGTGAGCCTTTATCTAAGGAGTGGTGGGGACCATATATTCTTACTGCTTTAAATGTGAAAGGTCAATGCACTTTAAAAAACCTTAAGGGTGAAATTTTAAAGACAAAAGTAAATGTTTCTCAGCTTAAACCTTATTATCCATGTCAAGACATAGAAACTAATATTCAACATCAAGAAGCAACTCGTTTAAATTTGTCATTCAGTAGTTACCCAGAAACAAATTTAGTCCAAAAGACTAGATCTAGTCAAACAATGTTATTACAAAATCAGTCAGATATTAAAAACATTGACCATATTCATTCTTATTCACCCAAAAATAGCATTACAGTTAGTTTATCTGTGTTTGAGAGTATTTTGAATCAAAACATGTTAACAGATATTGAAATTAATGCTGCTTAAGCAATATTAAGAAATTAATTTCCTGCTATTCAAGGTATGCAAGACACTTTATTAGGAACTAATCTTATGTTCAGCAAACAGTCACAGGAGATGCTACAAATTTTGCATGACGGATCTCTTCACTGGCTATTGGTTAGCACCCATGGTTGCAGTGATAGAGCTATTAAAATTTATGACTCAATGAAGAAACAAATGCCAACTTTGCATGTACAAAACCAAATTGTTTCAATTATATCGTTTTCTAAAAATACAGTTATGTGTCTATAACAACCATGTCAGCAACAAATTGGAGGAATTGACTGTGGTTTATTTGCAATTGCATTTGCAGTAGATATTTCTATGGGAGAAAATGTTGCATCCATTTCGTACAATCAATCTGCGATGTGCCAGCATTTGCATAATTGCTTTAAAGCGAAGTATTTTACATCATTTCCAAGATCATATTTGGAAAAGACAGTTCATAAATGTGAAAGTAGTTCTACAATTTTTAATGTTTGTTAATGTGGATTGTCTGATAATATGTAGATTGTTGTGTAGATTGTCTAATAAAAGATTATAAGTTCAGTATAGATTAAAAAGTTATGCAGTTTAATAGCTGTAAAAATTATTTTCATGTTTCTTGTGAATCAGTGGCAGAAGCTTAAAAAATTAGTGCATGGAAATGTCTGTTTTGTATTATTTAATAATTAACTTTTAATATAGCTTCAGATTATTTTAGTTTTCTACTAATTAGACAAGATGCTGGTGTTTAGTAATTTTAATAAATCAGTATAGCCTGAACGTATGGCACCTGGCATCCCCTAATACATAGTCTATGAATGGATCTATACTTTTTCATTATCATTTTTATATATCTTTTTTTTTTTGTTTCAGGTATTAATGTGAGGATTTGTCAAATCAAACATTAAGGGATCGACTTATATTAATGTTTTAATGGTAAAATGTGTTATGCATCAGGAATTAAGTTATTTTGATTTATTTTTACCATAGGGCATACCAGATGTATTTTATTTTGTTTATTGTTGCAAGGTTTTATCAGAGCATGCTGAAAGTTAGACTTTTGCTTCTGTGGATATTGATGCCTTCAGAAGACAAGATTAAACCTGTTTGAAGAATCTACATTTTCTATCTATGATGTCAATGCTGTATGGTAAATACAAAAGATGCGTCTTGTTTGGATTAGGCAGTCACAATCATAACGAAAAAGGCTTTTTTCATAGCCACAATTCTGTTAAAAACATTATTAAGCATATGGGAAAAAAAGTATTAGTGAAAAATTTTAGTGAAAAAATTTCAATTTACCTTTTGTACTAAAACTTTTTCAGTTACCTGCTGGATTAGCAGATTCGATGACAATGAGAGTCAAGAAATATGATTGATAGGGTGTTAATATATGAACTTTGATTTATATTTATGGTAGGTGAACGAAGTGAATTACTTGATTTATATTTCATGAATCAGGCATCAGACCTAGAAGATTTTAATGACACGCTCGTTCAATACTTTTTGTTCTTTTTTTTTTTAGGGGGATAGAAAAGGCAGCAGTGGCCGTAAAAAAGAAATCCACACTGTCAGTTTTGTAAATTTTGTTATGTAAAATATGTTTTGTTAGTTTAAATTTTTTGGAAAAAAGCTCTTGTATTATAATTGTGTATTCACTTATGTTTTTTGAACGTTAAAGTCACAAAAAGCTCAAAAATATTTGTGATTACTAAATTTCGCTCAAATCATAACAAACATCTTTTGAACGTTTAAAAGAAATTCTGAACGTCTTGTGAACGTTCAAAGACATCGTTTCCGGACCAAATGTCAGCTGGGATATCAGGATCAACTTTATACGCATATGGAACTTAATCACCCAAAGAGGACATCGTTGAGCGTCTTTACTTGCATGCGTTTAGAACGCGTCCAAAACGTTAATTATACGTTTTTTGTACGTTCCCGTGCTGGCTAAGTTGTAATACTAGCCTTTTTGTCGATCCGGTCATATAATAATACATTTCAGATAAGTTAAATTGTTATTGATTTATTTTCTTATAATCCGTGTTAAAGGCTGCTCACAGCTGGTAAAGTTTAATATTATGAGAATATTTCAAAGGCACGGTTAAAAGTACTCAAACGCTCCGACTAAGTAATTCCAATTCGGCTCCTTTTGGCAGTATTGGTACAATAAATTTAAGAAAATATAGAAAAAATTGAAATACCAGTAAAAAAAGTAAACAAAATCAGCCCCAAAAATTTATGGGCTCAGGTATTTTGCGCTCCCCCTCTAGATCTCCTTATATATTTGAGTGACTAGTTTACTATTGAGTTAAAAAGTTCTGCTATAAAATTACCTTCTTTACCTCGCAAATAAATAAAAAAATAATTTTTTTTTTCTGCAAATTTTTTTCCGCTACGGAAATAAATTTATATCAGGAAACAATTTTATGCACAAGCCGCATAATTTTATTTCCTTAGTAACTGAAATTTGCGCCACGGAAATAAATTTATGGGGGAAATAAATTTGTACGACACCGGTACTCTGTTTATTGAACATACCCCTTATTACGTATTACAGCTATTACGAAATTACCTCGAATCAGTGTTTTTAGGGGGTTACATTTTTGGTATATCTATTTAATTTACCTATTTCTCAATAATTTTCGCTCAAAAAATTAAGTAAATAAAATTTTATCATATATTTTTAAATTTTTATAGTTTTTTAAAAATTTATGAAAAACTCTTTTGTTTGAATTTAATGAAAAATTAAGCATGTTAAGTACCAAATACATTTTCAATCTCTTGTTAAACTTCGTACCTACATGTTTGCAAATTTTAAACTAGTCTAAGTGGCTTTTAAGCCTAAGTACGAGTTTTCTTGTGCACGATTTTTAGTTGGGCAAAACATGTCCTTTCTCTCTTTATATTATCCACGTTGAGGCTCTGGGAACCGTAAAGTTCTAAGGTAAGCACGTTTGTTGTTGTAGATAATGAGTTTGGCAAGAGCTCTACTTTTCTAAGTTACAAAATGTAATAAGTTCATTGATTGATCTTTATCAAGGTGAAATAAAGTCCCAATATAGAAAACTAAACTTTATCAAAAGTTACCCATCCCACTTAAATTGCTCCATGTGAGCAGATGTAATACTTTTGTCTACATTTATTTTTACTTAAATTCGCTCTTCTTTCTTTCTTTCTTTTTTTTTTTTTTTTTTTTTTTTGTGTGTGTGTTTCTCTCTTTTTCTGGTATTAGTTTTGTTAATTCTTGTATGAACAATATTGGGTAAATTCACAATCAATAATACAGTTTCAGTTCATGTTTCTGGTGTTTTGATCATCAAATATTCACTATTAAATTTGTTAAACTTGAAAAGTTTTTTTTTATAAATGATTTTAAGGAATCTATATGTTAGGCTAACAATGCCTAACCAATTCAAGTTCCAACACCTAACAATGTTTCAATTGAACATAGAAAATTTGTGCTTTAAGCTTACATGAATTGGTAATCAGTACAAATAATGTTTGGTTTCCTAACTACTATACTGGCTATAGCTGTTTTTTAATGTTTAAAAAAGTTGCTAGAAAAGAAGTAGGTTTTAATGATTCTTTTTGCTTTATTTACTAGAAAATATCAATACTCGTTCATAGCAAATAGTTTATAATGAAACAGTTCTTTTATAAAATGCAGTTATAATCTGAATCCACTATTTTTAAAAGATTAGTAAAAAATATTTAAATTATTTAGTTTCATAAAAAATGTCTACAGCAGAACTCGACGCTGATTTTGACACTGGTACATCTGGAGCCTCTCTGACCTACCCAATGCAATGTTCTGCTTTGAAAAAAGGTGGATTTGTCATGATTAAAGGTACAAAGTTTAAAACCTTATACTAATTTTCAAGTTAATTACCTGTATGCTGAATTGTTTAATTTTACTACTCAGCAACTTATTGACAATTGCTATATTTACAGTGTGAAATATAATGATTGTTAAAATGCGCTAACTATTTAGATGTTTGTTAGAATGCAATAAATCAATCATATTAGTAAGTCATATCAAACTCATTCTATTAAATGATAAAGTCATAAATGTAAGATTGACAAGCTTTCCCTAAAAACCTTATGATTTTTAAGTCAAAGTAAGTTTTAAATATTCCTTGAGTGGGAAAGCTCTGTTTACCAGACTGTCAAAAGAACAAAATTTTAACTCAGACAAAAAATACAACAGAAATGTATTATAAGTCTTGATTGAACAATGAAAACATTTTCTTGTCAAAATTTGATCTGCTAAATAATCTCAAAAATTGAAAAATAGAACTTTATATAAGGATCAGTGCAAAATAATTATGGAAAAGAGTATTGACAAAGAAATAATAAAGGGGTTGAAGAGAAAGGGAAGCAGTGAGGAAAGAAGAACTGCTAAAATGTATATATGATAATATGCAATCTTGATGAACATCCTTACTGTTAACTATTAAAATGATACTTGGTAAAAGTGAAAATATATGCTCTGTGAGCAATCCTCAAGTATGCTGAAAAGAACTGCTGAGCTAGTATAAGAATTTTTTGGAATAGTGTAATCTTTATAGAAAAGAATGGAAGAGAAGCTGATTTTCTCTATCACATTTCAAGCTATATAAATGTGGGTGTGTATCTATATATTTTAAAAGAATTAAGTCATTTCACAGGATTTTACATTTGTTCTTTTAAATTGCTTTAAACAGTTTGGTGGCTAAATTACTTGCACACTTATTTATATGACCTATATATCTTACTGATTTATGTCTATATTCTTTGAATATTTTTCAAACCTTTTAAAAAGAAATCATTTGTACCTCCATTTAAAGTTGTTTTTTGCTGTTGTGTTGTTGTTTTTGATTTTAATGATGAAATTGATAAAAAGAAAACTTTTATCTAAAAAAAAGTTCATTTCAAACAGCACTAATATAATACATGGATAAAGAACTCTAATACATTCCAATCTATAGAGAAGTAAAAAACAAAAGAGAGAGAGTTATGAGGAAGTTGTGGGGTTCCAGTAAAGCAAAATCAGTTTTTTAAGGTTTTCAATAGAATGGAAAGATGATAACTTTCAGCAAGAATTTTATGTTTTTAAACCTGAAACCCCTCATTAGAATCTTGATACTACTTGTCTAATAGTTTATGAAAGTAATCCAACAAGTACTGTTTAGGCTTTACCATTTGCTGTAATGGAATAGCTGCAGGAGAATGATCAGTGATAGGAATAGGAAAGGTACTAGATCCACAACAAATGTGAGAATAGGTGCTCAATCCATTTAGTAAAGAGTGGTTTAAGTCCAAGGTATCATAATCAAAGAAAATTTTTTAAATTCGCACTTGTAGCATAATCTTAAATACTTTTTTTCCTTAGTTTAATAGATGAAGTTTATGAAAGTTTATGAAGAACAGTTAAAAACCATCAAATATTTTGGTTCCAAAGTTGTTTTTGTCTCTATGGTTTGTTTTATTTCTTTCAGATAGGCCATGCAAAATAGTGGAAATGTCAACATCAAAAACTGGCAAGCATGGTCATGCCAAGGTGCACTTAGTTGCTTTGGATATTTTTACTCAGAAAAAGTATGAGGATTTGTGTCCCTCAACACATAATATGTCAGTTCCTGTCACAAATAGAAAAGATTTTCAGGTCTGTAAGTTTTAATGGTTTTATAATAAGTTTGTTTTCTTTTCAGAACTTACTTCTAAGATACTTTTAGATATTTGGTTTTTGTTATTTATTTTTTTTAAATCTAAGGTTGTTGACATTTCTGATGATGGTTATTTGAATTTAATGGATGATGATGGTACAACCAAGGAGGATTTGAAGGTTCCAGATGGTGATGTGGGTGATGATGTTCGAGCAAAATTTGAGTCTGGAGAAAGTTTTTTGGTGACTGTTTTGAGTGCTTGTAACGAGGAGATGGTTGTTGGCACCAAAGTTTTGACTGGTTAAAATTTGAAATAACAGCACAGTTAATAAAAGGGTATTTTTTTGCATATTTCTCTTTTAATATATAGTTACAACTCTTTCTAAATATTACTTAATGCGATTGGTGCTAACTTAAGATTTTGTTAACTGATTATCAGTAAGTTTACATATCTGTAATTCTTTTTTTTTATTCTATTCTTTTTTCTTTTGCAGATTACTTAAAGCTGATGGTGGACTGAAAAGTCCAGATATTCAAAGCTGCAATATAAATATATATATATTAAAAAAATACTTCAATGTTTTCTAAGTTTTTGAGTAGAATATTTACCTTTCTCTCATTGGTAAGAATCTGAAAACTTTATAATTGAAAGGATTAGAAAAAGATATTTTAAGTTTTTAAGTCCCTGCAAAATTTGATTAATGACAGTTCTCCCACCTTTGCTAAATGTTTTACAAGCTATATTTGGTTTCTGAGTTTTTGATAAACGTGGGTTAGATTGATAAAATGAACAAGTTTTCGTGTTCTTCTGTCGGAAACCTAGTTTCCAACACTCTATAGATAGCAAGTTTTCAATAAAACAACAGTTTGATACCCAATCTGATTTTTAGTTTTAAATATGATGAATTAATTTGTCCCCAATTAAATCCGCGTTTAGTCAAAAGAAAATCGAATGTCTCTCAGCAAACGAAAACACAGTTGATTAAAATTACAAAACAGAATGAAAATAACGTCATACTATCCTTAAAGTTTCAGTTATTTGGTTAAACGGATCTCAAGACTATTTCCGGCTACAAAAATTAATGCGGACAAGACAATTGAAAATCTATTAATTTTGTTTGCCTCCAACTAAATCCAGCTTAAAAGTTAATTATTTTCCTTAAGTTTAATCAAAAGAAAAGGTATCGATTACTTTTTGAAGTTTTACTTGATACATTCCCAGGAAGACTGATAATAGCTGTCAAACTTTTAAAAGGACATGTATGTATCAGAGAGCTTCATTTTGTTATAACAGTTGATCAGAAACATGTTCTGAAAATCCTACAAAAGATTCTTTTGTGAGCTCCTCCTTGACCAGTCTTAAATCGAATCTACGGAGTAAACATCTACTATTTATGCAAGGAACACGTGAAGGCTATTTTTGATGTAATAGTTTATGTTCGGTATATCTCTTTATGTATGTTACATAACGTGAAATGCTTCAACAAAATTTTGTTTTCAAATAATGCTGAGAAAGAGTCATTATTTTACATATGTAAAGACTATGACTTGAAAAACCGTATTTCGGTATCACGAAAAGATGAATTTTTGTCTACCGGATGATGATCCGATGGTAATCACAGAATAATACCCATCATATCAAATATTTTTAAAATTATTACCGCTTTTTCATTTACATTTGATTTTATCAAAGAAGTTTATTCTTTACTTATATTCTCAAGCTATTTATACTTTAAAAATATAGCATTAAGTCTAAATTAAGATTATTTATGGTGATATGCACTAAGGGTCTGCGTATCGTTTAAGTTCCGTATTGCTATCATTCCGATATGATAGCGGAAAAAAAGTCATCGGAATAATTACGACAAAAAATCGGCAAAAAAATTTTAATCGGTATTGTAGTTAGTTTAAATCTCGGTATATACCGGAACTCTCATCAACCCGATGACACTTTTTTTCCGTTATCATATCGGAATGATAACGATACGCAGACCCTTAACATGCACGCTATAATTAAATGGTTGTAATTTTTTTGTCTTACTGTAACATCTTTTTATCCAAAATATTTGCACTAGAATGGTTATCGTTCGTAAACTTGGCGCATTGGTGTTTTTATGATGAGCAAGCACTCACTACAAGGAAGTCGAAAGTTTTTTGTTGAAATTTTTTCTGAACAACCAGTATAATCCAAATTTTAGTACGAAAGGTTGCGAAATATTTATCATAATTGTAACATAATTTACATTTATGATTTGTTAGACAAAATAAATCTAAGCTGAAGTTTCTCCTCTTTACAGACACCACAAAAACATCTTGTCTTGCATTACCAAACAGAAGTGTTGCACCTAAAGTCTATGCTGTTGTTCATCACCTATAAGATGTTGTTTGCCACAAAAATATACCTTTAGAGTTGTCCAATGAACAAGCGGTTTTCACCATCACCAAATCAGATACTAAAGGTCAATCTGACATTAAGAGTCCAAAGATTGATCAGCTGCATGATAGAGTACAATAAAAAACTTTTTTAGAAAATAATTGAAAACCAAGACGGGCTTAATAATTGAAAACCAAGCAAGGCTTTTTAATGTAATTTAATAGTACATGTTATCAATTTAAAGAAAGATTGTTTTTTTACTTGATTCGCAAAGACCTAAAGGGTGCGGCAGCTATTCACAGACTAATATTTTAAAAAGTTGCGTAATTTAAATTGATCGGAATTATTGTGTTTTTTTTTTTTGTTTTATTGATGCCTAGCAATGTAGTTTTGATAACAAAGTAAACAAAAATAGTTTTGATTTAAAAAGTTTCAAAATGGAAACAAAAAAAACTGAAGTGTTAAATTTGATCCACACGGGTTTACCTACAAGAGAAGTGATCAAAATATCTGAATTGTCTTGAAGTTTAATTTATTGGTAAAAAAAAAAAAAAAAACATATAAAAAGGTCAACTCTCAGGTCTCTCTAGTCATAAAATGTAAGGGCTTGGAACGCTATGACTAGGGAACACCTGATCAGTACTTGTCAATGCTCCATCCATATTTACAGGTTTTCATTGAAAAAAATGGAAGTCTAATCAAATCCAAAATTTATTCCAATAGTGGCAAAATGCGGATTAAAAGATTTGGAACTTTTTATGTCCTGTTTACTTTAATGTAATATATAAATATGTAATATTCTTAAATGTAGTACTGAACTAAATGCAATAAAAAAATCGGTTACCATAAAAGCCCAAAAGATAAAAACTTCTTCAACTTCTATGTGTCTTAGTTTATAAAAAAAAACTAGTAACATTCAAAAAGCAAAATTCAGGAACGTCTATCCTTGCTATGAGTAATTTAAAATAGAAGTAAAAAATTCTCTATTAAATAATGTAATTCAGATTTTTAGTAAAAAAATGAAAAGCCTTAATTATCGTTTTTAGCAATTTTGCTCACTTCTAGATCGCTGTGCAAAATTTACGAGGAAAAAAAAGAAGGAATCAATTTTTTGATTGTGTTGAAATAACACTTTTTCATTAGAGTCGGATAAAGCCCTTCTTTTTCTTCTTAAAATACTCCTTTTGTCAGTTCTAAAATCTCTTTAAGAAATTTTTAAATTGTTATAAATAACAAATGGTAAATCAACTGTAAGACCTGAAATTATTTTGCACCTACTTTTGGATAGTTTTTTCTTAACACAAAGCTTCAGCCTACAATTTTTAGCCTTCTCACCTCTCATCTGCCATATCTTATATGAAGGCAAGGCTAATTACTTTCTATCCAGGAATGTATCGCATTACACTCAAGTTTTTATATCACAGATTTTACAGCTTTTGAAAAAGCACTTCCAAGGCTATTAACTTGCTTGAAAGTCAAATTGCAAAAATTGCAAGCCAAGAATGAATTAGTTAGAGATCACAGTTATGTAGACAATTTACCGTCAATCATTTTGTATTCTAGTATACTTAACATAATGTGATTTTAGGATGGTTGGATTTATCTCACTATTCTTGAAAAAATTGCATTTTGAGTAACAATTCTAAGCTTTTCTTTACTATTTTAGTAGATATAGTTGTATTAGTTACCAGTAATTTTAATTTTGGTGTTTTTAAATTTAAAATTTAAAAATCGCCAATTTTTGGCTCCTTTCTATTTTTTCTTCTCCCAAGTAATAGATTTTCTTCCCTCATGTTTCCTGTCGTCCCCCAGTCAGAGGAATTTTGAAAAACCTGGCGAAAAGTAGAAAAATGCCAGTGAAACACAAAAATTTGTGAATAACATTTTTTGAATCCGAATTTCACATTAGTTGTGATATTTAATATGACAGATCAGAAATGGCGGTATTTTAAAAAAAATCAGCGAAAATACATTTTCAACTATAGGGTAAACTGACCTATATCTGGCCACATCGTGCTTATTGTTTAAAAATAAAAATTCATGTATTGTTACATGAATAAATTAACTAGCATACAAATATGAATATTTAGGAATGGATATAATTCAGAAAATATTTTTACAAAATCAAGCTTGATATGTGTTTAAGCATCAGTTTTTCAAATGCAAGCTGAAAGACTTATTTCTGGCCGCTGAGACTTAATTCTGGCCGCTTCTTACCTAATTCTGGCCATCGATTAGATTTAGGCATAATTTCTTTTAAAAATTACATGTTTTTAAGCAGAAAAAAATTCAACTGAAAGAAAAAACATTACAGAAGCAAGAACCTAGAACACCAATATTTAAGTTAAAATAAAAACAATAAAATAAAAACAAAAAAAAATAAAATGTTCATATCTTTTTTTTTTCTTTTTTCTGTTTGAAAGTGTTTCTTTCCTCCTGTTTTTTCTCTTTAACATAACATTTTCTTCTCTTTTTTTTTTTCTTTGATTGTTTTTTTTTTTTAACATCTTCGTGTTTGTTATCCAGTGCTTCTTGAGATGTAAGCAAAAAATACTTTGGTTTCAATGCTGCTTTCGTTTTTTAATGATTTGAGTGGGATTTGTTAAAACATTAGAATGTGGATCTCCTGGAAATTTTTAAATGGAAAATTTTGATAGATACTTGAACCTGTTATTTCTATTTCGTTCAATGCAACATTTCAATCTGTAACTATATTTTTTACTGGGGATGGATTAGGAATAGCATATGTATGGTCAAAATTTAATATTAGAGAATGCTTTGTTGCTAAAGATGTTGAAATAGAAAAGTCAACATCTGCTTCAATTAATTGATTCAATTGATCAATATTGCATTCTGCTGTTTCACAATAGTCATGAGATACTTGAGGTAGGTTGCCTAAACTTTTCAACAATTTCATCAATCCACAAAAACTTACTCTTGAAACTAGTGTCCCAGGAAAATTACTAATCAAATTTTCACATGCTTTTCTGTAAGTTTTCTTGAGTGGGCAAAATACTGATTGATCACAAGGCTGAAGCCAGTTAGAAGTGTGAGCTGGCAATTCAAAAATATGTATTTTGTTTGCTACAGCTACATCTAATAACTCTACAAAGTTAAGTGCGTTATGGCCATCTAAAATAAGTAATTTAGGTCTGTCAGAACCAATATTTGGAAGAAATGATTTGGAAAACCAGAGAAATGCAATTCCCTGCTTAGTCCAACCACTATCAGAAACACTCCATGTGCTTCCTTCTGGTGCATTTTCAATTTGAAAGCTGTTGAGTGACCTATTTGTTTTTCCTTTTACTATAAAATGTGGTGAAAGAGTTACTAATTGCATTGACACAAGCTATAACAGTGATTGTTTCCCACTTACCTGATGTATGACTATGTAGTTATTTTACTCCTATTTTAGTAATTATTTTCCCAGGGCGATTATCAAACTGGATTCCACCCTCATCCATATTCCATATGTTCTTTGGTTTACTAATTAAATTATTTTCCATTAATACATTTTTAACGATAGATGTTGAAACTTTACAAGCATTCACTGACATACAACAGCTGTAACCTCTGGTTGATGAAAGCTATCTGTTTGTGCCTTTTGCACATCCCATGCCACCATTTTTCAGAAGGTATTCCATTTTTGAATGATTAATTATGCTTTGCAGCAAAGTTTTCAGCATTTTTTAAAAAACTAAGATCAGCAAAATCCTATTCTTAATGCTGCACGATTGCATGCAAAGTCAACTATTTTATTTTCTTCTTCATCATTTAAAAGGGTGTGATATCCAGGCTTGGCTTCCAATACTGTTTTTCCAGAAAGTCTAACCTGCAGAGAACATCTTGGAACCCCAAAAAGGCCTTACATACTGCACACTATGAAAATCCATTTTTTACAGCTTCAGTAGCTAATATCATAGCTGCACCGCTCCATAAACAGTGTTTTCCATGTTTACTTTTATGGAGTTCTTCATTTTTTTTTTTTAGAACTTTGTAAATTATTTCTTATTTTAATTTTCTTAATTTTTTCCATTCTAATAAAAAATTTCAGAGTTCTATAAAAAAACATAAAGATTAAACTATAAGATAGTTATTAAAATTTAACAAATGTACTTGCATATAAGTGCATATAGCCATAATATATGTAGATGTTTACCTATAACATTCATTATAATACAACAAAATTAAAACATTATGTAAGAAAGCATTTAATCAAGACCATGTTCATGTATCAAGGCCTATATATAGAACTTTGTCCATAAAATGGTATTTGTAATGAAATGTTATAAAAATGTTATTAATCTACTTAAAATAAAACTTATAGTTATAAATAATACTATGTTTATAAAGAATACAAAAAAGTTTGCATTATTTTTAAACATTATATAGGTTATATACATAATATAATGCAGTATATATACATTTGTGTCTATACAAACTGACACATGTACATATAACACATAATAATTACATAACTATATACTTGATCATTAAAATAAATTATGCGCATAACATAGTTTTTAAAATTACACACACAAACACACACATATCTATAAACATGTGTCATTTTGAAAGTTATATATGTTTTATATTTTTAAAAACATTGTAAACATAAATTTACTTATGGCCAGAATTAGAAATAATCGTCGGCCAGAAATAGGACATTCGGTAGAAGATATATATTACAATTTTATATATAGAAATTCAAAAATAAATAGAATTTATGAACATTATTCAAAACTATCATAATTACATATACAGTTTTAATAACATTATATTCTAACATTACTTTCAATTTAAGCGATTTACAAACGCGATAATATTTGAATGTAATTACCGTGGTGTGACCAAACAAAGTCCTATGCTTTAAGAAAGTCCTAATTTAAGAAATGGCAAATTTCTTATGTATAAAATAAACATTTAGAGAAGAAAATTTAGTTATTTTATCTAACTAGATATCTAGTTAAAACAGCAAAGTTATTTTCCGCAAATGTTACTTTTATATATACGAAATTTGTCATTTCTTAAATTAGGACTTTCTTAAAGCATTGGACATTGTTTGGCCACACCACGGTATCAAAACTTTGAAAATATCAAACATCGAGTTTACGGAGGCAAAAAATAAATCAAATATTTCCAGTATGTTTTCAAAGCATCAGCGTATCTATATATTTCCTTAACTGCACATTTAAAAATTAAAAACTTAAAATATCATATTTTATTTCATTAAACACCAATTAGCTATTGCATTAAAGCTGGGCTCCTGAAAATCGGCCAGAGGACGCGGCCAGATAAAGGTCAAATTACCCTACTTTCAGCCTGGCCTTCTCCAAATGCCCGAAGACTCATCTCGGTTACAAGTACTTACTCGGATAAACTGAATATGGAATATATTTTTTCAAACTTTGTTCGTTAACTTGCTTAATCAAATATTAAAAAGATTGACCAATTGCACTCGAGCATTTTTTCCCCCTTCTTTTAGATCTTGAACAATTTGAAAAAGTTTGGTTGTTTAATACAGATAAAATATTTGAAAACTTTAATAGAGAGAAACTTAAGATGTCTGCAATAATTATTGAGACTTTCAACCACGACTCGTGTCTTTTCGAAAAATTTTTGTTCGGTTACTGCCTTTCCATTTTATTTTAATTTTATCAAGACTTTCTTTAGTTTTTTCCCTTGCATCTGCTGAAACCTGGAAATAAATCTGTCTTCTTACACACAACTTATAGAATATTATTTTAAGGCTCAGGAGGAGTGTAAAAATATATACAAAGAATTTATAAATGTAAAAATATAATATCCTTAAAAATTGAATATCCTAAAAATTTTATGCAATTCTACTGATTCATATGAAAAGTCCGACTTATATCTAAGTCTATATACAACTTCACTGATTATTTTGGAAAAAAATCCGCCATTTTGGGTAAAAAAAAAAAAAAACTTTAAGAAGAAATATGCAAAAAAAGATTCTTTTTTACATGAATCAATGGGCCTTTATGAACAACATCCAAAAAATAGCGAAAATCTTTCAGGTTCACAACTTTCTCGTTACTTGAAACTTACGCTCAAGGAAAAAAACAAATCTTTTTATGCCAATTTTTGACATCTCCTTTCACATAAACTTTAAGCAAGAAAAAGTTTTACTAAAAAATTATATATATACCTTGAGGAGCATCATCCATAACTTTTCCTTTACTAATAATAAATAACTTTTTTGTAAACAAGGCTTTTGAGCACATAATTTCGCTTTTTATAAGAATCTTATGGAGTTTTTTCGTTATTTATGTATCACATAATACATTTTCAAAAACATACGTTTGACTGTGTGGATATAGCTACTTATAAAATTTATGAAATTTTCTCTTAAGGAACAAAAATCATTAGGCCGTTGTTTACGTTATTACAAAGTAATAATTTCAAAATAATGATTTTCATTTTTTGACTTTTGGCCAGCTTTTTTGAATATTCGCTCACTGTCGATTTCCTAATGCTCCGCTCTCCCCCGCATCGTTATTGTCTTCATCTTGTTGGTCTTCACCAAAGTTGATATTACAACATCACAGCTTCATAGGTTGATGTAGGTACGTGCGTATCTGGGTTTTTACGGCACCGATTTTAAAGACAAAAACTGTGACCTTTTTTTTCACAGCTTGCATGAAGTCGGTGTGGTAATGATGTATTTATTTGTCTTTTTTTTTTTAGAATTTTATATCAGCTTAGACTTTATTAAAAAAGTAGAATGTTTTATGTTGAATAAATTATGGTTTTTTTTACGTGTAATAAATTTTTCAGTTTTTTTTATTGCTATTTAAAATTGTGTTCCTTTTCTGGCACTGCATTGATATTGAAGGTACATATTTGAAATTTTCCAGTCAACTGTGTAGATCTATTTTCTATGTGCCTGCCAAATTTCATTAAAAAATATTCATGACCACATACCGTATTTTTCGACCCAGTGGAGGTACCATTTCCACCGCTTTTAGCGTTACTGTGACTGTTACACTTTATAAAACTGTTTCTGCTATTGTTACTGTTACTTTTTGTTATAAATTCTGTTGTTTTTTTTACAGTTACCAGAGATTTTCATTCGGTTTTAAAATTTCGTTTCTGTTTCGGAGGTGCATTAATATTGAAGGCATGTTGGTACATATTTAAAATTTTACAGGCAACTGTATAGATCTATTTTCTATGTCCCTGCCAAATTTCATCAAAAAATATTCATGACCACATACCCTATTGTTCCACACAGTGGAGGTATGTATTTCCACTTCCATTACATAGTGTTAGGGGGAGGGGCGGTTTTTAACTGTAGAGAATTCAGTATATTAGAACTGTTATTTATATATTTATCTTTCATTGAAATTGATTAGTAACAATAAAAATAAGACGAAAAAGCTGAGGCTTTTAATGTTTTTAAAGATCACCTCCATAAATATATATATATATATATATATATATATATATATATATATATAATTATTGTAAATATTGCAAAAAAACGCGATATTTTTTTATGCATGTTTTATAAAATTTTATTATAAATTTTACTATTACGTTTTAATCATTAAAAATACTTTGTTTCTTTAATTCGAAACTTTTTTAGTTACGTTTTTATCGTTTTGCACATTTCACAATGCAAAATCATGCGTAGGGATGGCAATCCCGGGATCCCGAAATCCCGGGATTCCGTGCAAATTTTTGATCCCGTAATCCCGGGATTTTTCACAAAAATTTCCCGGGATTTCGGGAATGTAATAAAAGAAAAATAAAGATAAATAGGGATTAAGTTATTAACTTATTTGTACATTATAAAGTGTCTAGTAAATATAATCTTTGGTAAAATATTTGTTTCATAGCTGTATTCTCTTTGCAATGATTTAATTTAATTTCGAATTATCGGCTTCATTTTAATTCCAAATTGTCGTAGAATTAAAAAGTTCTATCTGCTTTTTTTCATATTATAAGAATTTATTTATAAAAGTTTTAATCAACAATTTCTAATAATAAAAAACAAAAAATTTAAAATATTTATAAATAATACTATCGGTTTAATTATGAAACATAAATAAAAAAAGAGTCATAGTTTAAATTGTAAAAAATGACAGGAATAAAAGCATATTAATTAAGAAAAATTGAAAGTTAAATTCTCACAACAACAAAAATTAGATAGAACCCTACAATTCTTATGCGACGAAATCTATGCGTGATTCTCAAAAATTTTTCAACAATGGTTTAAATTAATGAAGTTTTCAAAATACAGAAAGTTTTTTAAATAAATAAGCTTTTTTTGCAGTTATTCAAAGTGATAATCATTTTCACAGTAACAAATTCAGTTAGAATTATTGATCTGATAAAGAACTGTCTAAACATAAACTTAAAGTAAAATTGCAATCGCAAGCACCAAGTTTATCTACGAGAGCTTCAAATTCGAAAGATTTAAAAGAAGAACCTCAAAATAAAAAGCTGAAAATCTCGAACTTTTTTTCAACAACATTGAAAAAAGAGGAAAATCTGTCTGAAGTGTTGGCACGTATGGCAGCAAAAGATGGTATATCATTTAGTACAATTTGTAATTCCATTGATATACGAGCCGGGTTAGTTGCACGAGGATATAAAAATGTCTCTAAATCACGTAATACTATCAGAAAAATGGTGTTAGATTACTACGAGCAGATTAAAAAGGAAGTTATAAAGGAAATAATTGATCAAATATCAAGAGGTTCTAAATTTTCCTTAACACTTGATGAGTGGACTTCTTTTGGAAAAAGCAGATATATGAATGTGAATGTACATGAGTTGAAAAGCTATTGGAACTTAGGTTTGATTCGCATTTTAGGGTCTATGCCAGCAGAAAAGTGCGTTTCACTTCTAAAAGAAAGACTCCACAGCTTTAAAATAAACCTTGAGGATGATATCATTGGTATTACAACTGATGGTGCAAGCGTTATGAAGAAACTTGGAAAAATTCTAAAAATTGATCAACAATTATGCTTTGCCCACGCTCTACAACTGGCAGTTATATCAGTTCTTTACAAAAAAGACGCCAGTCACTTGGAAGTTGATGAAAGTTTAGATGATGAGAACACTGTTTTTGAAAATTTAGAAAACAACAATGATGAAGATGAAGATGATAATTATAAAAGTGACCATGTTTATGAAGAGGAAGATTGTACTCGAGATTCGAACAATTCATTGTTAATTAATGAAACATCTGAGGTTGCAATTAAACATCAAATTATTGGACCTATCATAACCAAAGTCAGGAAAATTGTAAAAATGTTTAAAAGGTCCCCAACAAAAAATGAAAATTATTTACAAAAGTACGTAAAAATTGAGTTTGGAAAGGTCATCCATTTAATCATGGATTGCAAAACCCGATGGAGCAGTTTGTTGCTTATGCTTGAAAGATTTGACAAGTTAAAATATTGTGTTAAAAAGGCATTTCTAGATTTAGAATTGGATTCCAACTTTGATGATTCAATTAAGATGAACGAAAACGAATATCAAACCGTCTCAGATTTAGCGGTACTTTTGACTCCCGTTAAAGCAACTGTGGAGGCACTTTGTCGACGAGACGCAACTTTAATTACAGCTGAAATTGCATTAGAGTTTATGTTGTCCAAAATAAAACAACAACAATCCGAAATTGGAAAACAATTGTATGCCGCTTTGAGTCACCGAATAAAAGAGAGGAGAACACCATTAAGCAGCACAATTTATTATCTTCATAATGGCCAGGTTACTTCATCGAAAATTCCAGATGTTTTTGTACCAAATACAAGTTCCCAAAATAAAAAAATTATAATAAACCTGATAAAGCGTCTAAGCTCGGCAAATATAATTACATCAGCAGACGTGAATAGTGATAGTGATGCTCAATTGAGCGAGGCTTTATCAAGCAAGGAGTGTGAAAATAAAATCAAAACTGTTAGTGAAGAATTAAATGAAGTTATGGAAAAAGGACTGGCAGCAACTCAAACACTACCGATAAGGGTAGAAAGTATAACTTCTAAAATTCAAAGAGAAATGTTGTTATTTGAAAGTGGTGCTTCAAGAGGTAATCACCTTCAAAAAGCATATGATTATATGCTATCTATACGGCCAACAAGTGTGGAGTCTGAACGAGCATTCTCAGCGGCTGGGTTTTTATGCTCAAAAAATCGAACGCGATTAAACGACGAAATGATTGACGCTTTAATTTTTTTAAGGTGGTACTTTCAAAAATGAATATAGTTCATGTATACACATTTATATTCATATTATTTTTACTTATATTGTGTTATCTTTTTAAAGCATTATTTTATAATTTAAATCACTTAGGTTAATTAGTAAATTAACTATTTTACTTAACTAAAAAATGAAAAATGATTAGTTTATTCATAATTTAATTGTATTATCAATAAATTAATTAATTTTCAGTGTTTAATGAGTACTTAAAAATTTGTTCTTCACATGTTTCTCCTAATTAATCCCGGGATTTCCCGGGGAAAAATATCTCAATCCCGAAATCCCGGGATTGAGAATGTCCGGGATTTTGCCATCCCTAATCATGCGCAAATTAACAATGATTCTATTACAAAGCTGCCGTTAGCCGAACGCGAATTTTATACGAAAGTTGCATTTTTCTTAAGCAATGCTTCATAAAAATAATGTTACTTAAATGAGCATAACTTTTTATGTAATTATTCTTTTTTCATAAAGTTTTCACCATTTTATTACAAATTCAGAGCTCTTTCGAACCATATATAAAACTTGAATAAATAAATGGTTTGAAATTTTTACACACGTACCTAGTTGATGCTAGTAGTAATTATTAGTAACTTTGTTTTCTTAACTTTTAATGTTTTTCAAACTGTCCTAATACATTAACTTCTAGCTTCCTTCTGGAAGCCTGGACATAAGCAACTTAAATTTTGAGTATATGAAATAGATATCTCAATTTATATTTTTGATGTTAAAGAATTCATACAGTTATATAAGTAAAAAAGAATTGTAATAATAAATAAAATTAAGATTAATTTAATAATAGGCTTTTCTTGAAAAGATGAAACAATAATCTAAGTTAGGTAGTTTTACATTTAAGGCGCGCTTTCGAATATTAATTTTTACTTCATACAGGGGCCAATGCTATAAACATAAAAAACGAAGTTTTTTCCGTAAAACACGAAGTTTTTACCGTAAAAAGCGAAGAAAAAAAAAGTCCATTGCTATAAACATTCAAAAAATTCCGTTTTTAAGATAAAAACTTCGCTATTAAATCCAATGCTATAAACGAACCAGGGAATCGCCTTTTCAGATAAAAAATGCGTTTTTTTGAAAAAAAACTTCAGATAGATTTTTTATCTCAATTGTAGATATTTTCTTCGTGATTTTTAGCGGCCATTCTTGGAACAACGTTAGCGCTTCAAAATCATTGAGCATTCTTTGTTTGTGTTTTTATCTAGATATTTTATAGATAAAACTGAAAAGGATTTTTGTAATTTCATAATAAACTAATTACTTAAAATCTGCATTTAATCGATTATTCAGTTCCTTGTTGTGCTTCGTTAACAATGCATGCATGAATTTAAACTTCCATACTTATTTATGAAGGTTTTCGATAGTAATTTTGGTTAAACAAATTTTTCATAGTTTGACTAAAGAAAAGTATAAATAGTCGATAAATATGCCATATACACAAATACACAACAAAATAATACACAAATACACAACAAAATAAAATGCTGTCTAAAGAACTTAAAATGTTACAAGCAATAAAGATCAGAGAAAACAAAGAGGTTCTTCTTGGAAAGCTTAGTATGTTATATATATATATATATATATATATATATATATATATATATATATATATATATATATATATATATATATATATATATATATATTATATACTTCCAATAGTTTTATTAACTTAATACACTAACATTGAAAATAGCTTCTCCTACACTGTGTATAATACGATAAATTGTGTTGGTAGAGATTCCATGACAGTCTCTAAGAACATGAAAAAAAACATTTGTGCCAATAAAATGAAGAAATATCATTATCTGGAAACGTACTGAAATGCTTTTATTTCGCTTAGTATAATGTTGCAAATCATCTTTAAGCCTAGTTTCTAAAAAATCTAATACAGCTCTTGGGACTCGATACTGCTCTCGAAAAACGTTGTCAGAAACATCTTCGTTAAAAAAGCAATCATTAAACTAAAATGATATTGAAAAACAAAACAAAAATATAATTTCTGCGCCTATTTCGTATGATTTCTGATTTTGTTCGATAAAAAATCATTAAAAAAAACATAAAAGTTTAGTAATTTTAAGTGATGTTTTAAACAACAACCTCTCGAGGCAATCGGTGACGAAGCTCATTTTCTGCAACTTCGAAATCTAAATCTTCATCCGAAAAAATTAAATCCATTTCCTACTTTAATTTTACACAGTTTTTTAAACACCAAACACTAGAATGTAAAAATATTCATAAAAATAGAATAGACAGCACAGCATATTTAATGACTAATAAAATTTATTAAGTAGGCCTACTAAATAAAAGTTACAATAAAAATTACTATTATATTACAACTATATATTACGGATTAAAAAAGGTCGTGAATTTTAGTGACGTATACGTTTTATGCTTTATAGCAATGGCCGAAAAAAATACAAACAGCGATAAATTCTTCGAGTTTTCGAATTTTTTTACGTAAAAATAATTTACTTAAAAAATTGCGTTTTTACGAAAGATTTTTTTTCTCGAAAAAAACTTCGAATTGTTTATAGCATTGGCCCCAGTTGAGATGAAATAATAACAAAATTCGTCCTTAACGTCCGTAATTTCCTTTGTTCATTTTGTCGGAAAGAATCATCGTGGAACGCTGAGAATAGCTTTACCGCTTAAAACAATTAGAGCGTGCGATTTTAGATAATTCTTCTTAAAATGATGTCAGTAACAGAACCTGAAGTAAGAAAATAGTTTTTCTTTTCTTTTATTAACGTAAAATACTATTAAACTAAAAATATATGCTTTTTATCGCATAAAAATATTTTCTGCTAAACTTATGTCAATCTTAAAAAAAAAAAAAATTAATTTGCAGTCCTTCAACAACAAAAAATTTGTTTTAAAACTGCTGCTATATCTAAGGGAATTATTGATCCCTTATCATTACAGAACAAGGATACTTAATTCACAAAAGCAGCACCAGAACCAATATGTATTTACAAATTTATTTGTGGGAAAAAAATAATTTATTATTATAGCAGTTGTTTAATAGTTGAGGTGGACTAAATACTAACTTTATATTGAAACTTTATTTTGTACGGCGATGAATTTATTTGTCGTATGCATGGGTTGCATTTCTTCTATGCTAATCTTCGTTATCTTTTAAAATAAAATCTTTTTATTTTTTAACAGACATTTTCTTAAAGTGTAATGGATAAGCAAAAAAAAAAGAAAAAAAAACGAATGCCAAAACCTAAATATTCGGATTCGGGTTTTGCGCTCGATAGGTAAACATATCCAGAGACCCTTATCCATAATACCAAATCTCGAACCCAAAATTCTCGAACCCAAATCCAAATTTATAAATCCCAAATCTAATAAAGATTCTGTTTTTTTTTTGTTTTTTTTTTAAGAAAACAAACAAGAAAGACAAAAATATAGCAGTAAGCAAGAAAATACTTTATATTACTAATTTTGAAATAATAAGCACTACAGAGTAGTAATTAAAACTTACTTGTTAAAAATCACATCAAATCAAATTAATGTAAAATAATGCTAAGATTTGTAGTAGGATTTGGGTTTAAGCTTAGATTCGGGTTTATGTATTAAATATCCAAAACCAAATCTAAATACATATCATCAATACAGATATAATTTGATAATTTATACAGATATGATTTTAAAATAATTTATAGTTATTTCATGATTCTCTATTTTTTAGATGATTTTACTAAAAAATAGTTAAAATATTGAATTTTTTCTTTTTTTTCTTAAAGTATATTCATAGTGAGATTTGGGTTTTTTCATGGGTATTATATAGATATCATGGGTATTATAAAAAGATTCGGGGTGCCCAAACACGAATCTGCCGGTCACTATATAAGACTAAATACTTGTCAAGCAACTGAAGCTTTTCAAATCCTTTTCAAAGGAAACAAATTATTAAAACCGCAGCCAAAATTCTTTCAAGTACAGATTTCGTTCCCAATCTGCCTTATTTCACTAAATTGCTAAATAAATATACTTTCAAATCTTCTTTTCAACAAAATTCACAGAGTTCAGTTTTCAAAAAAAATTCGAAAATCCGAAGTGAGGCAATTTTTTATGATTTTTTATGATTTTTTATAATTTTTTATAATTTTTTGGAATTTTCGTTTTGTTAATAATCTAAAATTGCACATGAAAAAATCAAGTTCACTGTGCAATAGAAAAATCATCAACAAAAGATCTATTATTTCAAACTTCTTCTACCTGAATATTTACCTACTTCAATTTAAAAATGTATTAGTTTTAAAACTCAGAGCAAAACTCAAATCCCTCAGAGCAATTATTTCTCGTTTAAAGCGAGTTTAATTTTTATTCGAAATTCAAAGTGCATAAGTGATAAGCATTAATAAAGACAGATTTTAAAGTGTTGCTGAATACTTCTGCTAAAAACTAATTTTGATTGCAAAATGCACACCTTGTCCTTTTTTGAAACTAGTCAATTTTTAAGGACTTAGCTCCTTTTTTTTTTTAAGTATATTTCGTGCATAAAAAAATATTTAAAGGATTTGTGTTGTATTTTCAGGATTTAAAACGGAAAAAACATTGAAAGTGTGAAACGGTATCAAAATACAGATCAAGAATATGATCAAAACAAGTAAATAAGTTTGTGATTTTGGGACTGTACAATAAAGTTAAAGGGCGAGTGACGAAAAAAGAAAATTTGCTTTTAATTCAAAACAGTAAGTTTTGGCAAAGGTTTTCGAGCTATGAAGTTTGTTTGAAAAATATAAAAAGTGACCAAATGAGTTTGAAAAAATTTATTTCATCTCTTTAATAATACAAAAGGAATTCTGCTTGAATTGACGGGTTAAAAAATGACAGTAAAGAATACAGGTGGTCTGTCAGAAGAATTGTCACAAGAATATTTTTATTGCACTGTAAGACCAAATGGATGAATTCAATACATGAAATAGTGTCAAAATGATTATTTCTGACACCAAAGCAGACAAATCTGGTCACAAAAATGGTTGCTAAACTCCAGAGACAGTTCAGACGAAGGATGATTAGTTACTTGACTCCAGAGATAGTTTAGACAAAAGGATCTACAGCAAGATTATAAATATTACGTGAGGTATTTTATAACTGCACGCCGTGTTGACAGCTCTTAAAATAAAAAATGTCATAACCCTACTGTTTACTGGTGCGAGTCTTTTTTATTTCAAACAGTTCAAATTTATTTGATTAGCACAAGCATTATAAATCAGAAGAGCAGTACACTTTAACCTTAATGGTTTTTTTTTGCAAGAATCTGTCTTTTATGTAGCTTTTTTCCATCAAAATGTCTTTGATGTTATTAATCTTAATAGAATGAAAGCGAAATACACGGCGCACAAGATTATATTAAAACAATTTGAAAAAACTCGCTAGTTATTTTTACAGTTAATATTACAGAAGTTTAGTGATATTAAAAAAAATATATTTTTTCATTAAATCCAAAAGAGTATAATTGTATAGTTCTGAATATATAATTTTTTTAAATCCTTTTTTTTCATTTATAAATACAGAATCAAATTGTGAACTACCATGGAAAAGTGTATTTTAATTGGACAAAGTAAAGCTCTATTAAGTAAAGAAGCTTATTAAATCCGTCCTAACTAAATGATTCTTTTAAATCTAATAATTCCAATTTATTTTTTCGTTTTTGTGTAAGTATTAGCGAAGGTTTAGTCACCCAGGAAGAGTTTGAAGTATTTCTCTCCTCACCCCATTCCACTTTCAATGGCACCAAAACATTCCATGAAAATATGGCTGCTGTTCATATCTTTTACGGATGCTTTCGGTCTATTTAATAAGTGATGCATATGGCATTTTTAAAAAGCTGTTAATGTTTTTAAAGGAAGATATGGCTAACGACTTGTATCAAGACTCATTGAAAGATAACGATAGATTGTTGAGGAGCAATCCAAGAACAGGATCTAATAATAGTAGCGGTGGTTTAAGCAGTAATAATTTTCAGTATAAAAATTTACTTCATTCACTTAAACCAAAAGGAAACATCGCTAACTCTAATAGTAAGTCAGATGGACCAAGTAAAAGTACTGATGAAAACGACGGAGTGTCTTTGAAATTAAATGATACTGGAAGACAAATAGTGGTGTCCCCTAACAACTGTAAACCTCTTCTAGAAAAAAGTTTAAGTACAGGCAGTAACAATCATTCATCGCTTATTGCAGAAAATAACACTGAAAAAACAGAACACATTGTTGATGTTGGAAAATTACGCTCAATTTTTGACAAATCCAATCAATCAAACAATGTTCAATTAAGGACAGCACCAAATAAGCGAAATGAAAGGCCTTATTCTGAAATTTACAAGCAAAAAGAAATAAAGTTGACTCGTAACTCAAGTTTTGAGTCTCTTGTAAACAACAAGCAACCTCTTTTAAGAAGTAAATTAGACTTAGATAAAATATTAATAGGTAATGCATCTACATCTAATAATACAATTCAAGATAGTAGTTTTGATAATACTGAGCATGAAAATGGGACTCTTCCAATTGGAGCTAGTATAATTGATGTCAATTCTATTCTTGCACCTGTTTTACAAGATGAAGATCAAAGAGCTAATTCGTTTAATGAAATAAATGTCACAAAAGAAGCAAGTTCCAAAAAATATGAGCTTCCAATAGAAAATATAGTGCAACTTGATCGTTTGAAAAGAATTGAAAAAGAACATTCAGTCAATCAGTTAATTACTACTAAAAGAAAATCTCTAAAAGAGCGTTTAGATGACATGCTAACAGAAGATGAAAAAATACCTGAGGCTAAAGTATCTAATCTTACAAATAAATTGGATCAGCATGAAGTTATAGAAAATCTACCAAAAGACAATAAGTTATCTTGGAATTCTGTTAACTCTGAGACTGTTCAGTATGATCAAGGTTTTAAAGAAGATAATTCCACTAGTAAAACAAAGCAACTTTTAAGTAATGACTGTTCTCATGCATCAAGCTCTGAAATCCTAAATATAAGAAAAAGTGCAGTTGAAAGGTTTGATGAGTTTATAAGTAATGAAGTACCATCAGAAGATTTGCCTTTGAAGTTTGATCACAATAAAAATTTGATTAATTCAACTAATGATGACCAAAGTAATGAAGCATTAACAGATTCTGAGAGCAGTGAAACTGAATTAACAGATGGTCCTCTAAACTATTTGAATTTAAACTCATTTAAAAAAAAACCTTTTAGCAAGTTACGTTCTTCACTGGAAAATATTTCAAATATTTCAGATAAACCAAATTTACATAAATCTGAAAAAACTGTAGAAGAAAATATTGATGATCTTGAGGTTGCAGAAGTTCATCATGAGAACATTGATTTAGATGTGTCACTTAATTTAGCTGATTCAGCAAGTGATTCTATTTGTAGCAATCAAACCACTGATACAGAAGATGAAACTTCTGATAATGAGGTTGAAAAGATTATTCTACCTCCACCACCTGCAAAATCAAGTTTGTCAACACATTTAAAAAGTGGGCCCAAAAAAAATGTAAGTTTCTATTATGTATAATTTCTTTTTCCTTTTTTTTTTTTTTTGTTAATGAAGTTCAAATCACTAATTTTAACATGAACCCAATCCAATTCTACTGATATTTTTGTCTTCATATTCTCATCTTTTTTTAGCTATAACCCCCCCTTCCTCTCTTTCCAAAATAATCTCCTCTGCAAGAGTTAACTACAGTTCTAAAACCATTGTCACAAATAAATGAGATGAGTTTTAGTTTTCATTGATAAAAGTTAGGATTTACTTTTCATTTTATGGTAGTATATGAAACAATTAGTTGCTGCTGGTATTAATATCTTGTTAATTGTAGTTGTTGCAAACATTATTACGCTGATCATAAATGCAATACTGATCCATTGGTTGTAAAGACAAATTTAATTGCAACAATTCAGTAGAACTGAAAAGATCTAGTTAAAAGAAAAAAAAAATGCAACAGATAAAAAATCATCAGGTCTATCATTTGACAATATATTGCATAAATCCTATTCAATAACCCAAACCCCTCAAAATTGAAACTGTATAATTCTAAAATGAACTATTACTCACAGTCTTCCTGTATGAACCATCCATATTTATAACTGCCAAATTTAAAGCTTATATTTTCTCAGTAAGACTCATTTCATTTTTTAAAAGATCACTTCTATTTTTTAAAAGATCACTTGTGTAGAATTTTTTGTAAAAGTTTCATTTTATAAAAAAAATGTTTTTTATGTTACTCTGCATTGTGGTTTTGATCAAACTATTTCACATTTATTTTTAGGTTTTATTCCGTGATGAAAATTTAATTGACTCAATTCTCACTTATGGGGCCGCAGAATATGATCGGGCTAATGCAGAAATTGATCCTATTGCATCGTCTGCTGAATGGGAATTGGAAAAGCGTGTCGACAAAATGGATGTCTTTTCAGTTGATTTGCAGAAAGGTTTGTAAAGTAAACTTCTTGACAATTATTTGTGGTTTTCCAACAATAACAGATTATTTTACAAAGTTACTTATCTTGTGCTTTTAATTAATACCTAAGCACCATATATTTTATAAGTAAATAATGATCAATTAACTATCATTTAGTAAAATTAATTACTTAGCAATAACTTAAAATTTATTATTAGCAATTTTCAATTTAATAATTGATATTATCCAGAATAAAAAACTGGATTTCAGGACTTACTGTCCTAAAAAATTGTCAAAGAACATTTCTCTAAAGAATTTCATTTTATTTTACGTCCCCATTGATATATTATTCACTATATTTGTATGTAAAACAAAGTTTTTATACACTCAAAACAGTCTTAAACTGCCCTTTTGAGGTATATATTGAGTGGTTTCTATTTTATAGTTTGTTTTTTTTTTTATTTTAAAAAGGTTTTTTTGGCCAAAAAATGTTTACTATGATTGAAGAATTTTTGTCTTTACTAAGACAAGTAACTTAAGTAAAAATGGAATATGTGTCCAGAGATATTACAAGTACTCATTAAAAATTTAAACCAACAAATATATTGCATAAAGCAACATTAGTAATAAAAAAAAAATTAACATTATAATATTAATATTTTTTCAGATGGAAAAGGATTGGGATTGAGTATTATCGGCTTGGGAGTTGGCACTGAAACTGGAGTAGAAAAGCTGGGGATTTTTGTTAAAACTCTCACTGAAAATGGAGCTTCACAAAAAGATGGCCGGTTTGTTACTGTTTTTAGTTCTTTAATCTTCAATTTTTTTAGTTTTATAAACCAAGTACATG
The DNA here is from genome assembly GCF_058129835.1 of Hydra viridissima. Classification (NCBI taxonomy): domain Eukaryota; kingdom Metazoa; phylum Cnidaria; class Hydrozoa; order Anthoathecata; family Hydridae; genus Hydra; species Hydra viridissima. The sequence continues at coordinate 12,267,111 of NW_028324308.1, read as the reverse complement.
ACTGTATATACATGACTTATACATGACTGTAAGTTTGCTAGTTTTATTACAAAAAGTATTTGTGACAAAAATCAATAACTTACCAAGTTAATAGTTGATAGTTTTGGTATAAAATTATATATTTTATATATATTTAAAAAAACTATATATTTAAATACTATACTATATATTAAAAAAAAAAAAAAAAGTATAGCTTTTTATAAAATAATTTTTTAATGATCTCAAATTACTACTCAGTTAATGATAAAAATAACTTATAAGTTTATCATAATGCAAGATAAAAAAGTTATCATCCATTATTCTCCCACACTGAAAAATATTTCTGATAAAATTTGAACTAATAATTTTTGTGAAACAGCTGCTGGTATATTGCAATTTTTCAATTTTAAAGTAAAAATTCAAACAAATCTCCAAAAAATTTTTTGTCTGATAGAATTCAAGTGAATGATCAAATCTTAGAAGTTAATGGTATTTCATTGGTGGGTGTTACCCAGCAGTTTGCTGCACAAACACTGAAAAATACCAGTGGAACAGTAAGGTAGAATAGTTCGTATTAATTTGTTGAATTTATTGTCATTTGTTAATCTGATGATATTTAAAAAAATTTGTGCTGGGTTATTACGAGTTAATTATCAGTGACCACCTTTTTATCACTTTTTGCTGTTCTATATATTTTAAATGAAGTTTAGGGAAATATAAGAATAATTATAAAAAATGTTAGAATGTTTCTTACTTATGCTCATTTATATAAAGGGAACTTCTTTGTGAAAACTTACTTCAGTGTAAAAAGAAAGTGTAATTAGCAATCATTTTTACTTACAATTGAATTCAGATTTCTGATGGGGCGTGACAAGTCTCGCCGAACAAACTTTGCTCCTGGTTCACCATTGGCAGATAACCCTGAAATACAGGTATTTTTATTTTGATTGTCTAACATCAACTGATTAACTATGAATAGAAAGTTGCAAAGTCTATTTGAAAAAAAAAAACGTTTATCAAAATTGAATAATAAAAAAATAAAAAAGGTGATGCTGCTTTTTGAAATTTGATTTAAGAAAAGTAATTTTTATTGTTTATCTTCACTTTTAATGAAAAAAAGTTGTTGCTTGTTGGTGAAATTTCAGAAATTTCAATTGTTAAAATAAAACTCTTAAAGTTTATTGGTTTCTTTATTTGTATTTAAATATTTAACTTTTGTAATTCTTATTTATGCATTTTTTGCTAAAGCATATGGAGATTAGAAAAATGTATTATAAGAGTATTGTAAAATGATTGTTAATCTAAATTAAACAAAAATCTGATCATTTTTATCATATGAGAAATATAATCAAAGATTGAAAAAGGATTTCATGTTTTTTTTTTTTTTGTTTTTTTTTACTGTTTTAAAATATAGTTACATATTTATCATTTTTAACATTATCATCAGCTTATCACTTTGTTGGAGTTTTAATGGCACATCTTGCTCTGAATTATTTGTGCAAAGTAAATATGACTTTAAAACCATATTGGTATTAAGTTTGCATAAAAATTGAGTAAATAATTGCCTAATTCAAAAAACTTTTTCTCACTTAAATGAGTTGTGTAGATAGTAAACATGCAAAGAATAGTGACACAAATTTTGTTAATTTTTCCATTGCTTATGGTTCATTAGCATGATAATATAGTCCATTAACATGATGGTGTGTGTTAGTAAATAAAAAGTTTTTTATGATAAGTCAACAGTTAAATTTTGCACAGTTTTCTTTTTAATATTTGCTTAATAAAAATGTGGTTAGTTTTAACAGCTTATTTTGAAAAGGTAAGAAATTTTTTTTCTTTTGAAAAGGTGTAAGAAAAGTCAAACCTTCCAAAAAATCTTTTTTTTTTTGTTTCTTGTTTCACTTTTTTTTTTCTTTTTTTTTTTTGTTAAGAAAATCTGGTAATGCTTTTAAAAAAGAAATGAAAATCTAAAGTGATCATTCTTTTAAAAAGAAATGACTTGTAAATTGAGTTAAGACATCTTTGGTTGTTATTGTTTTTTTTTTCTTTTATTACTTTCTTATTTTATTTTAAAAAATTGTGTTCAAATACTTGAGAATATACAAATAAAAGTTGTTCAAATAGTTGCTCAGGACTTTCATCTGAAATCTGTTATGCAAATAAAATTTCTTTTTTCTTGTTTTCATTCAAAAAAAATCATAGAGTTAATAAAAAAAAAAAAAAAAACTTTTATTCAATGCCTATAAAACTTTTTAATGTGTAAATATAAAAGAACTGCACCAAGTTATTATTGATTTTTTTGTTGTCAAAAATAAAATAATACAAAAGATAACTGATAAATGATACAAAAGATAATTGTAAATAATACAAAAGATATTGATAAATAATACAAAAGATAATTGTTAAATGATACAAAAATTGCAAATTGTTTGTAAATGCTTATTAGACCTAAGATTAAAAATTTTTGATTCCAGTTTGTAAATATTAAATGAATTTCAATATTTACTTTGTAAGTTTAAAAAGAATATTTTGTTACTAATGTAGCAAACAACCTCAAGGAAAATTTGTAATGTAACAATGTAACAATGTTCTTAACAAAATTATCCTTTAGCATGCAACTTTTTAGATCATGACTTTTTTCATTGTGTATAACTTATAAATACTGTTATGTTTTGTCTTAAAGATGTTTCACTATTATCTTTTAGCACTTTATTCAAGATATGAATAATGTCATTCAACAAATGGAGGAAGTTGAAAAACGAGCTATCACTGCTGAAAGTATTGTTGACGAGATCAAACAAGAACTGCTTAAGGTTATCACCTTTTTTTAAAAATTGTTGTTATTAATTAGAAAATTTATATTTCATGAGATTGTTATCAAAAAACGATTTTGTTTACTTTTCTCCACTTTTCTTTACTTTTTTAGTAAAAAAAAAATAATAGTGTTAGTGAAGCCAATTTTTTCTACCAAATGTTTTGTTTTGATTGTACCATTTTAAAAACAGGCTGAAGAGAGGGCATATGCAGCAGAGCATGAACTTAAAGAAACCAAGGAAAAACTGGCTGCTGCGACTGAGGTCATTTTCACTGTTATTTTCACTGTTCTTGTTGTGATGTTAAGTTTGAAACCAAATTATTATTATTACACAATCATTAATCTTCTACAATAACTTTAGAGAAAAAAGGTAAACCATTTCAAAACTAAAGATGAAAATCCCAGCTTTTATTTTGAACTAAAAACATTGTTATGCACTTAAAAAGATACATACTTACCTACTATGTACCTCAATATAATTGAGTTGTATGCAGATCTCTTCCAATTTTTAAATGCTGTAATTACTTCATTATCAAGAATCTTGGAAAAACACTTTAACCCTTAATACCCACATAATTAGTTACTCTCAACGTTTCATTACCAAGTTGTTTCTCTTTTGCTCAGTAAAACATTTAATGACTTTTGTACCCAAGATAAAAGAAATTTTTTTTTTTGAAAATTTGTTCAGGGTTCATAGTTTACAATTTAGCATGCATACAATACTATCATAGCATTTTTGCAATAAATGTAATAAAACAATATATAAAATAAATAACATAAAATTTTAATTTATATTGGACAGCATGTTTTTTGTAATTATTAGTATATAAAATACCTTTCTGTTTTTATGCAATTAAAAATTTCATTTTTCTTACTCCATAACTTGAATTTGAATTTAAAAATTAGTTATGTTCACATTAAATACTTTAACAAGATTTTTTTTGTAATCTTAACAATAAAGAACCAAAATGATTTTTTTTTTTCCATCCACTGCAGTAATTAGGTATCAATTTACAAGTTGATTTTTTATTTTTTTATATTTAACATTTTTTTGAACAGTTAGTGAAATCACAATATACACAATAAACTAAGCCTTTAGCTCAGTGTGGTTTTTTAAAAGAACAATTTTCTGCCTAGTTTTTTTATACTAGAAGTTAAAACTAATGATATTTAGCTTGTTTTACAATTTTAAAAAAATTTCTAGTCACCCTTTATCAGTGGCGGCAGGAAGCTTAAAAATGAAATCAAACTAAAGGTTTGGTTCTGAATTTTTTTTGTGTGTTGCATATTCAACCCCAGCAATCTCAATAAGTGAGCTTATTGTAAAATATTTATGTCCAAATCATGAATATCTTTAATGATTGATCACCTTTTTTTTTCTTTTCTTTTTTTCTCCTCTTCAAAAGAAAGGTACAAAGAATGATAAAGTTGAGGAACTGCAACGAAATCTTAAGGAAGCAAATGAAAGATTAAGTGCTTCAGAAGAAAGCTTACTGCAACTCTCATCTATAAACAGAGATAAAGAGATTGTTGAGGTATCTCTTATGTAACTTTTTTTGTTGACTGGCATTATCTGATTTCTGCTATCATGACTTTTAAATTTTTTTATTTTTAAAGCTACAGTTAAAAATAGATGAAAATGTTGCTCAGTTAAAAAGTTCAGCAGAAGTCACAGCTTCTCTTCAAAATGAGGTAAACAAGAAGCAGATGGAACTTGATCAATCTGAAAAAGATAAGCAGAACCTCACAGAACTTGTTGAAAAGTTAAAAACTGAATTAGAGGCTGAGAGGGCTTTGTTTTTAGAAAAAGAAAGTAACTATAATGAACAGGTTTCACAATTATTAATCTTTGGATTCTTAATCAGTCTTAATTTAGTATTTATAATCATAAAGCTGCACTTTTTCTAGTTTCAAATATCAGAGAGGAAAAATGTATTCAACTTAAAAATTTTTTTCAGTCAGAAAAATTTGAAAAGTTTTACAATGCAAAGTATCAAGAACTTTTTGATAAACATCAAACACTGGAGAAAAGTGTAGCAATCTATGAAAATAATCACCAAAAAGCGAAAGAGAAAGTTAAAAATTTTAAGCAGCAGCTCCAAGATTACGAGGCAGCTGTCACTTTAGTTGATACCTTAAAAAATGAATTGGATGATTTGAAGTTTAAAAATACAAAACAAATAACTGAAATAAATGAGCTCAAAGTAAAGATTAGAGAACTTGAAGATTTATCTACTATACAAAATAAGTAAGTATCTGTTGAAATGTATTTAGCATCAAGTTAATCAACCTCTTTTTTTGTTGTATTTGATGTCTAAATTTGAGCAATTTTGTTATTCCAGTAAAATTGAGGTATTGGAAGAAGAAGTATTAGAATCAAGGAATATAAGAGAGGTTTATTTTTTTAGATTTTTTAGTTGTAACTTTGAAGAATTTAGACTTGTTTTGAAGTGAAAGTTTTTTTGTTTTTTTATTTAGATTATTTCAAAAAGTAACATGAATCAAAACAAGTTTCATGCAGCTAATGAGGTTCCTCCAATTATGGTTTTAAAAAAACATGAAGTTGATCAACAAGTGGTAACTGAAAAGAAAGAAGATTTTGGTGTTGATGATTTTGTTTTAATTGAAAAAGAAATTAATTCAGATGAGATAAACTCAACACAAGGATTGAAAATTTCACAACATATTATAAATAAAATTGATATCTTAGATAAGCAACAAGTATCTATGAAAGTTGTAGAAAATGAGGATGGCTCTAAAAATGTAAAAAAAGATAATATGGGTGCTGCATCTTTATCATTGCATAAATCTTATGAAACATCAACTGATGATTCAACTCAATTAATTATTTTACCAGAAAATTTTGACTCTCTGCCTGAAGATAATGTTGATGCTGGTTGTAATGATGAAGGACAGTTTTTGATTATTGCAGAAGATGTTGAAGATGAAATGTCATTCTTGTCTACAACAAATAACCATATGATTAACACTTCAGATAGTGAATGGAAGCAAATAAATACTGATGAAAAAGCTGATGAAATTGCTGCAATGGTAGGTGCTTGTTCCCAATAAACTTGTTTTTTTTATTAGTTTTTACCTTAAAGAAAATCTTTCTAGTAACTAGATTTAATTTATAAAGTTAAAAAATAGTTATTATGAATGTTCAAAGTTGATGGAGGTAAATTTGGTATTTATATTGAATAAAGGTTTTTTGTTTGTTGCCATAAAATTAAAGTAAACACTTTTAAGATTAAGAGAAAAGAAAAAAAGATTTTTACAGTGTAACTGAAAGAATAAGTTTGAAAATTGTATTAGCAGTGATAGACCCCTATACAACATAAGTTTACATTGTGATGCTAGATTATTGACCGCTCACCAAAAAAGAAGTTGGTTCCTGCTGAGTCAAAAAATTGGTCAGAAAATAGTTTTTCAGATGATGAAGTGGACTCTGCAACCAATGCTTCTGACAAAGTTGATTTCTTAGATTCTTCAAATAATCGTAGACCTAGTGTTAAATTGGATACATCATACTTGCGAAAATCTATGATAGTTGAAGATATTGATTTCAATGAGTCAGTCCTTGATAATGAAAATATTAGCCTAGGTATGTCTGCTTTTTTTTTTTTTTGTAATAAATTTCCTATAATTCTAATCACCTAATAGTTTTAATTATCAGTTATTGTATGAATGTTTTTATAGAAAGCACAGCTAAAAAAAATACACAAGATAATTTGTTGAGAAGTTACAGTTTTTCAGTAATACCAAAAACATCTTTACTTGATATAAAATATTTGCATGATAAGAGAACTGCTAGCAACGCAAAAAGAAAACCATCTCGAGGAATTCAAGGGTTATTAGCATCTAAAGTAGATGAATCTCAGGTTTTTGATGTTTCTAACATTAGAAGTTTTAACCTTTTTTCTTAAAATTGGAAAAGAAAAATTATACCATAGTTGTTTTTTTTTTGTATAATAACTTTTATTATATTATATTACCTTTTTAATTTTAATCATGTTTTTTAATTTCTACTTGACAAAGTTTATTAAAGTTTACTGAAAGCTAATATGTTGAATTAGCAATTCGTTCATAATTTTTTTTTTTTTTTTTTTTTTATTATTAAAAAGGATATAGAATTTAAAGAAAAAGTATCAGCTGATTCTCATATACAAAATGGCTCAAAACCGTCCCAAGGAATTCAATGGTTATTAGCATCTGATGTAGATGAACCTCAGGTATTAATTTTACTTTTTATTTCTAATATTAAAAGTTTTAATCTTTTCTTCTTGATAATTAAGATTTAATCTTTTTATTTTTCTT